>NW_007245623.1:308542-316371 GCF_000164805.1 Carlito syrichta | reverse complement strand
CTCCAGTCTGGGTGACAGAGTGAAATTCCAACTCAAAAAAAAAAAAAAAGTACATATTTATTCATTTTATTCAGAATTCAGGGAGATTATTGCCAAGTTCAATGCCTCCACAGGAAAAAACAATGCTGTGAGTTAAAGAAAAATCCAAATGAGTTTTGGACTAATTTGTTAGGTATATAGATTTCATGTTTCTAAATGAAGATTTGTAAGCCATGCCAATAAAATGGCAACAGAAAAACAATGGCAATGCCTATAATTGGAGAAGAATGAACTGGAGAGATTTGTAAGCAATCTTGTTTGTGAATCAAAAGATGGGGAAAGAGTGTTAGATGAAGTGTGTTTTTTCATTAAAACACCTAACAAAAATCTCTTGGCTTTTGAAGAAGGAGCCAGGCTCTGGTTTCTGTGTTATTTATTTTCTTAGTTACTGATGTTTTTGGAGAGTAGGGAGAATCTCATTTCAACATGGATAATTTTTGCATGGCAGCTGGGCTGGCAATTTGCATTCAAGTGACTGATAAACTGGTTTAAAAAATCCATTGATATTCAGAAATGGTAGGAACTGTCCCCAGGAAGTCATGAAAAACAAAATTACTGACTGACACGCAATGGAGGCAAATATTGATAGTCAGAAACTGCCTTAAACAAAAGAGCAGGTGGAGAAAAGGCTAGAATTCATGTGTGGGTTCAGAAGCCTTGAACAACCTTAACTTCATTTCAGACCTCCAGCCTATAGTTATTGGAATCTTCATATTCTCATTCAAACCACTTTCTAATTGCATTTTTTTATTCCATAATGGCATTAACTAACTAGCATTAAATAAGTGATTATTTTCTTTTCTTATCTAAGGCAGTCTTTCTCTTTTCATCACTGCACACAGATTGGATCACTCTTTGAGTTTGTATACCACGTACATTGATGGTGCAGAATTCTCAAGCCTCATATGCAAACACCAGCATATCTTTCCTCTCCATATAAATCCCACCTCTTCTTCAAGGCATGTCTCTTCAATGTGGACTCCATTAGTACCTCAAGTCATAGTGATTATGTCTGTCCTTCTAATAACATTGCCAATGGCACCATTTTTGTAACACATCTTCATTTATCGTGTATATTCATACTTTCATAAGTATTAATATGTCTTACTGGAATACATACAAATGTTGTTTTCTCAAATTAAGTAACAGCATCCATGACAATAAAAGACCTTGTCTGAAATAGCAACTATTGTAACTACTACTGACTTCATAAATTTTTACCATCCAGTGACTGCCATTAAATATGTGTCTGCCTTAATATAAATTCTTTAAGAAAGAATTTCTTAATATCTTCATTTTAAAAATAAAGATGTAATAGTCTACAGGTAAAAGTTTTCCATAATCGCTTTTGAATCTAAATAATTTTTTCTACTGTGGTTTCTTCTATAACTTTTCATTACCTTTTCTTAGTCAAACAGGAGCTACCTTATATAAACACTCCAAATGTTATTCACTGAATAAATAAATATGGGTGTATACTGTGTTTGATAACAATTATCTGCTTGCTAGGGTTACACAAATTAAAAAAAAAACAACAACGTATCTCTTCTGTTTTCAAAATGTGAAAACAGTCTGGTAGAGTTATATAAATAGATGGAATATCACAACATAACATAACCTAGCATAGCATAGTTTAACATAGCATAGCACAACTTAGCATAATGTAATACAACACAGCAAAACATATGAAGTAAATTTATGAAATGTAAACAAAATATTATAGGGCTTGGACAAAGGTGGCAATTACTTCTCCCCAGAGATATGGATAGGTAAAACTTTATCAAGATGATCATAATATCAGAGTACTGGACAATGAGTTGGAGTTTGCAAGATGAACAAACACAAATAGACATTATATACCAAAAGCACAGTATGTTCAGAAAGACATGGAGAGAGGAGATCCAAGATGGCCACCATGGGGCAGCAGGCTAACACCTCTCTTGCTGAGTGAGGCAGAGAGTAGGGATACAGCCACCAATAAACAGAGACACCCCAAATAGTTTTGGACAGGTGAAGCACCTTGCTCTCAATGAATAAATATCTCTTTGAACACATGGAGCCTGGAAAGTGATGCAGATGCTAGAATCTAGGTTTCATTAACTGCCATGTGCCAGGCTTGCATAGGAACTGAAGCCCTGGTGTTTGAGTGTTTCTGAGATGCTGTGGGCTAGTTCCCCACACACTTGCAGCCACATGCAAGTAATTGGTCCCACACTGAAGAAATCCTGATCAGGATACCGATGACCAGAGCTTCGGATGAGCAGAGCACAAGTGAAACAGGGAACAAACCTGTGCTCAGACAGCCGCCGAGAGCATGCCTTCCTGCAGCAGAGCACAGTGGCTGGCTCCCAGGCCAGAAAATCTCACCTACAAATTGAACTTGGCTGCCACCTGTGAAATGAGCTAAATCAGTTAATAAAATTAAATTGCTAGTAAAATAATAGTAACAACCATTTTGTCTAAAGCTTCCATCTTAGTTGCCTGCCTGACCTAAGAATCACTCCTCAATGCCTATGTGTGATTACAGTAACTTTCCCATGACCCCATATCCCCAGCTTTGTCTCCTTTGGGCAGGTTGTGCTGATCATTTTCCTGCGGACTGTTACAAGACTCCTTAACCATAAGTTTCATGTAACTGTATGCTTTGTTACCTGAAATCAAATGTTACACTTTGCAAAACCCCATTGTTAAATTTTCATATTTTGTGCTTATATTTTGTTAATGACCTAAACAAGGTAACTCCATTGTGTAAAGATTCTTCTATCTTGTCTCCATGTAACTACCTTAAACTATACCTTGTTGGAAGAAATCCAGGGACTTTCCAGGCACTGTCTATACCTAGGACATGACATTAATCAAAAGTTTCCATTTTGGTTGCCAAGTTGTTAGTTAATAGTAGCTATGGTCACTAAGTTACTATGTAGGCAATACTGAAAATTTTACCTATGAAAGCATGTCACAAACTGCACTAGTTTGTCAAGAGTTTTTCCTGGCATTATTCTGCTCTTGACCCATGCATTCATAAAAAAACTTATAATTAATTAAACTCAGCTTGCTAGTGTGACTTCCTCTCACTTACTTGGTCATAACACCTGCTGTCAACAATTAGTAGACAATGCCCCTCCTACCAGATCAGGAAGAATCACCTCCCAGTCCCATGTGCATACAGGGTGGATCCCCCTATGGTGGAGAACTTGCTTTTTTTCATGTGCTGAGTAAAGACATGAACAAGGAGGAAGCAACACAAAAGACACCCAAAAGCTTTCCCAGTGGGGTGGCTTCTGGGCTGCAAACCACAGATAACAGATTCCTGGAAACAAATGAAGAAAAGTACACATCTTATCAGAATCTCTGAGATGTCTTAAAAGTAGTGTTAAGAGGAAAATTTACACAGACAGTAGACATTCTTGCAACTGTCCTGCCCATTGTGCCCCTCACAACATATCTTCTCTTTAATAAATCTATCCTTCTTAATCCATAACTATCTTGGTGAATGCTTCACCCCCCCCCAAAAAAGTTAAATTTATAGCATTGCATGCACACATCAAGAAAATAGAATGATCAATAGTAAAAACAAGTAAAAAGTTTAATGGCACACCTAAGGGAGCTGGAAAGACAAGGTTATACAAAGCCTAATTTCAGTAGAAAAATCCATATCACTAACATAATGCAACAATTGCAGGATATAGAAGACAAAAATATCATAGAAAGGATCAACAAGACAAAAAGCTTATTATTTGAAAGGATAAATAATATCGCCAGACCCCTGAACAGATTGACTAAGAAAAGAGAAAATCTAAATAAAACAATTAGAAATGCAAAAGGCAAAGTCACAACTCACCCTAAAGAAACTCAAAAGATTATCAAAGATTAATCTGAACACCTGTATGAAAATACATAAGAAAATCTAAAACAAAACGAGGACTTTCTGACATCACACATCTCCCAAGTTTGAAAGATGAAGAAATTGAAACTGTAAACAGACCAATAACAAGCCAGGAAATCACTGTTATAAGAAAAGTCCCCACCGAAAAAGCCCTGGACTAGATGATTTCCCAGCAGAATTCTCCCAGATATACAAGGAGAAACTGATACCAAACTTATTAAAAGTATTCCAGGCTATCAAGAAGGATGGAAATCTCCCCAAATCATGTTATAAAGCTAACATCATACTGATGCCCAAACCAGGCAAAGACTCAACAAGGAAAGAGAATTGCAGGTCAATTCTCTTACTGAACATAGATGCAAAAATTCTAAATAAGAATCTAGCAAATCACACCCAACAATACATCTCACAGATATCCATCATGACAAGGTTGGTTTCATTACAGGGATGCAAGGCTAGTTCAACATTCACAAGACCATAAACATAATTCAGCACATTTACAGAGATAAAACAAAGAACCACATGATTAGCTCATCAGATGCAGAAAAAGTATTTAACAAAATCCAGTATCCTTTCTTGATTTAAAAAAAAACTTGAGCATCTAAGCATAGAAGGAACATTACTCAAAAACAATATGAGCCATCTATGACAAAGCCACAGCCAACATTTAGCTCAGTGGGCAGAAACTGGAAGCATTTTCCCTAAGAAATGCTTGGAAGAAGAAAAGGATGCCCACGTTCACCTCACCTATTCAACATAGTGCTAGAAGTCCTAACCAGAGCAATCAGACAAGAGAATAAAATCATGGGTATACAAATAGGAAAAAAGGAAGCTAAGCTATTCTTCTTTGCAAATGATATGATTCTATACCCAGAGGACTTTAGGGAGTCTGCCAAAAGCTTCCTTATACTGAAAAACAACTTTAGTAAAGGCTCAAATTACAGAATAAATGTGCAAAAGACAGTTTCATTACTATACAGCAGCAAAAAGCAGGTGGAGAACCAAATAAAAAACATAATCCCATTCACAATAGCCAAAAAAAAAAAAAAATCTTGGCATCCATCTAACCAGAGAAGTGAAAGACCTTCATGAGAACTGCAAAATGCTGCCAACAAAATCAAGAATGACACAAACAAATGGAAACACGTTCCTTGCTCATTAAGTGTAAATATCAATATTGTCAGAATGTCCATCCTATCCAAGGCATTCTACAGATTCAGCGCAATATGCATCAAATTACCAATGCCATTTTTCACAGACCTAGGAACAAAAACACAGAAATTCATATGGAAACAAAAAAAGAGCACAAATAGCCAAAACAATACTCAGCAAAAAGAACAAAGTAGGAAATATCATACTTCGAGACTTTAAACTTTATTACAAGATCACAGTAAACAAGACAGCATGGTATTGGTACAGAAATAGACACATAGACCAATGCAACAGGACCGAGATTCTAGAAGTAAGAACATGGACTCTCAATCAACTCATCTTTGGCAAAGCCATCAGTAACAATCATTATGGAAAGGATATCATAGTTAGCAAATGGTGCTGGGAAAATCGACTAATCACATGCAGAAAAATGAAACTGAACCCTAACTTCACACAACATGTAAAAATCAACTCAAAGTGGATCAAAAACCTACACATAAAACCTCAAACTATAAGAATTCTAGAAGAAAACCTAGGAAACACCCCTATGCACATCAAAGTAGGCAATGAATTCTTTTTTTTTTTTTGAGTTGGAGTCTCACTCTGTCGCCCAGACTGGAGTGCAGTGGCCGCTCCTGGCCACCACAGCCTCGACCTGCTGGGCTCCGGCGATCCTTCCGCCTCAGCCTTCTGAGTCGCCGGAATTACAGGCATGCGCTACCACGCCCGGCTGATTTTTTGATTTATTGTAGAGATGAGGCCTCGCTGCCCAGGCGGGTCTCGAACCCGCGGGCTCAGGCAATCCACCCACCTCAGCCTCCCAAAGGCGCGGGATTACAGGCTGAGCCACCGAGCCCGGCGGCAATGAATTCTTGATCAAGTCCCCAAAAATGAATGCCATAAAAGCTCATAGAGACAAATGGGACTCCATCAAACCGAAAAGCCTTTGTACAACAAAAGAAACCATCAAGGGAGTAAAGAGACAACACATAGAATGGAAAAAAAATGGAAACTTATGCATTTGACAAAGGCCTAATATCAAGGATCTACAAGGTAATCAAACAAAGGGACAGGAAAAAAATAAAAATAAGTAAATTAACAGACAGACAAACATTAAAAAGTGTGCAAAAGACATGAACAGACATTTCTTAAAAGATGTCATACAAGCAACCATCAGACATGAAAAAATGCTCAACCTCACTAATCATCAGAGAAATCCAGATCAAAACTACGAGATACTACCTAATTCTGGTAAGGATGGCTATCAATAAGTCAAGAACAATAGGTGCTGGCATGATTATATAGAAAAGACAATGCTTAGCGGGGCTCAGTGGCTCAGCCTGTAATCCCACCCCTTGGGAGACTCAGGTGAGTGGATTGCCTGAGACCGCGAGTTCGAGACTGCCTGGGCAACTTGGTGAGACCTCGTCTCTACAATAAATCAAAAAATTAGCTGGGCGTGGTAGCGCGCGCCTGTAATTCCAGCTACTTGGAAGACTGAGGCAGAAGGATTGCCAGAGCCCTGAAAGTCGAGGTTACGGTGGCCGGGAGCAGCCACTGCACTCCAGTCTGGGTGACAGAGTGAGACTCCAACTCAAAAAAAAAAAAAAGAAAGAAAGAAAGAAAGAAAGAAAATGCTTCTGTTATATTGGTGCGAATGAAAGTGAGTTCAAACTCTTGAGAAAAGAGTGTGGTGATTCCTAAAAGAACTAAAAATTGATCTCTCATACAATCCAGCAATCCCTAAGCCTAAGAGAAGTTAAGAAACTTGCAATCTGTTCACAAATCTGGTAGGTGATGGATTTTCTTTTGGATCAAACTCCTAATTTTCCCATCAGAGATGGGACCAGAGCATAATAAGCCAGATGACTAGGGTATAAAATTTTTAAATTTAAATAGGCACTCACTCTCAGGGTCTTGCAAGTGTTGATCTTCTGCTCACATGACCCTAGGAGTGAGTGCCTCCTTAAATTTTGCATCAGTTCCATTTGCCCTGAATCTGTTTGCAGTGAGGAGCTTTCTCACCAACCATAAATCAGAAGATGTTTTTTAAAAAACTCCTACAAACAATAAATTCTGAGGGGTCAATTTTCTAGAGATTTCTCGCTCATTTTCCCAGCTCCATTCAAGCCCTCAAACACGTTTTTCACAAACTTTACCTATGAGAGGAGACACCCAGAAATATAATTTTTAATAAAAAATTGTGTGTTTATTCTTACATGTTAAAACTTCAGTCACTTTCAAAATACTCTGATGAAATATGGCCATAGAGACACTTTTTCCACTGTTCAAAATAGTTTTTGAGCTCATCAATTTTTATGTCTTTTGTACTTCTGCCATATTTTGCTTTGCTTCCTCCACATGGGCAAAATATTCTCTTTTGGGAACTTTTTCATATGGGGAAACAAACAAACAAAAAAGTTGCTCGAGGGCAAGATCAGGTAAATAGGGCAGGTGGGGCATGGGAGGTCATGCCATTTTGCCATTTCAAACCCTGCTGCACCTGTGATGTGGGCAGGTGCACTCATACATCACCTGTCATGAAACAGGCAAACTCGTTGAAAGAATCTAAAAAATATATATATATCATTAAGCCGGGCTTGGTGGCTCAGCCTGTAATCCCGCGCCTTTGGGAGGCTGAGGTGAGTGGATTGCCTGAGCCCGCGGGTTCAAGACCCGCCTGGGCAGGGAGACCTCATCTCTACAATAAATCAAAAAATCAGCCGGGCGTGGTAGCGCATGCCTGTAATTC
>NW_007245623.1:168783-308441 GCF_000164805.1 Carlito syrichta | reverse complement strand
AAAAAAAAAAAAAAAAAAAAGTCATTAAAGCTGAATGTAGCCTCTCACAATGATAGTTGGTACACTGATGCCAATCCGTTCCTAAAATGCTTACCTAGTAAGGGAAGCCTGTACTACAATGGACCTGCCCCCCAAAAAAATAATTTTATTTTGGGGGGCCCATCTCATATAATATCTTTTAAAAGTTCTATCAGATTATGCATTTTTCATGCTTAGAGCTTTTTAATTTTATTCTTTTAACTTGGGAATGAGCCTAAAAATTCATATGGCCATCATATTATTGCCACTTTTCTATTTTTCTTATTTTCTGACACTTTACCCCCTTTTACCACATTCTATCAACACTAGTCTTTATCCAGTTCTACCAATGCAAATAAAGAGCTCTTTGAGATTTCAGTGCCTTTTCATTTGTTCCTTTTACTGTGTGTTCTTCCCCTACTTTTTGTACCCCACCGAGTCATCACTGATGTCTTACCAGTCAGACCTCTTTTGTTTAGACGTCTTTTCTTCTTTTTTAAAAGTAGCTTTATTTAGATATAACTTGTATAAAACACAATAGACCTGTTTGAAGTATTATGTGCAATAATTTTTAGCATATTCACATGCAATCATCACCACAGGCAATTCACTCCCCTTTCTGTCCTTCCACTCACATTCCTATTTCTTTTTTTTTCGAGTTGGAGTCTCACTCTGTCACCCAGATTGGAGTGCAGTGGCCACTCCCAGCCACCGCAGCCTCGACCTGCTGGGCTCTGGCGATCCTTCCGCCTCAGCCTTCTGAGTAGCTGGAACTATAGGTGCGCGCTACCACGCCCAGCTAATTTTTGGATTTATTGTAGAGATGAGGGCTCACCAAGTTACCCAGGCGGGTCTCGAACCCGCGGGATCAGACAATCCACTCACCTCAGCCTCCCAAAGGTGCGGGAGTACAGACTGAGCCACCAAGCCCGACTCACATTCCTATTTCTATGCAAGTACTAATCTACTTTAAGTTAGAGTAGATTTTTCTATTCTGGGATTCCATATCAATAGAATCTTATAATACATGAACTTTGTGAACAGCTTGCTTTGATCGCCATGTCTTCAAGATTCATTCATGTGATGGCATATCTCCACACTTCATTTTTCATTGATTTCAAGATTTTCTCCTTGCTTCTGATATTAGTATTTTTACTAGGATATGTCTATCTGGTATTCTCTGAGTCTCCTATATGTTTAGGCAATTTCTTAATCAACATAGTTGAGCAGTTTGCTGCCATTTAGGTAATTTCTTAATCAACAAACTTGAGTAATTTGCTGCCATTACTACTTTTTATAATAATTGTTAGTTTTTACAGTTTTCCTTTCTTTTCTTTCTTTCTGTTCCTTCTCACACTTCAGTGTGAATATGCTGGTGCTCCTCGTGGTGCATTATTTTTCTCTGAGGCTCTATTCATTCTTTAAAATATTGTTACTCTGGTTCTTTGTTTGTTTGTTTGCTTACACAATCTCTATCAATTGATGTCTCTTGATCAACTTTTTCTAACAGTTTAAATCTACTGTTATGCCTTTAATGTATTTTTGAAATTTCAGTAACTTTACTATTTGTTTGTTTGTTTGTTTCAAGGAGTACATGAGCAGGTTTGTTACATGGTATATTGTGTGATGGTGAGGTTTTGGCCTGTATTGAGTCCATCACCCATGTAAAGAGCATGGTACCCAACATGTTGCTTTTCAATCCTTGCCTGCCTCCTTTTCTCCCCTCTGTGGTAGTCTGTTCTCATTCTTATGCCCATATGTGCCTAGTGTCTAGTTCTCAATTATATGTGATAATGTGAGGTATTCAGTTTTCCATTTCTGTGATACTTTACTTAGAATATTGGCCTCCAGGCAATTTTTCCTTTTTGATAAACATGCCATCGCAGACCTTTGTGCCATAAATCTTCCTTTTTCCTTCTATTCCTCATGCTAATAAACTCTGCTTGATATCTTGATTTAAAAAAGAATGTTGGCCTCCAGATTTATCCTCATTGCTTCACATTACATACTTTCGTTCTTCATGATTGGATCATATTCCGTGGTATATATGTACCATATTTTAAAAATCCAACCCACCGGGCACTTGGGTTGTTTCCATATTTTTTGTTACTGTGAATAGTACTGCAATAAACATAGGAGAGCAGATGTCTTTTTGATAAAACAATTTATGTTCCTTTTGGAATAAACTTAGTAGCGAGGTTCTAGGTCTAATGATAAAACTGTTCTTATTTCTTTGATAAGTCTCCAAACTGCTTTCCACAAGGACTGAACTAGCGTAAATTTCCATCAACAGAGTATGGGTGTTCCCTTTTCTCAACAATTTAACCAACGTCTGTTGTTTTTTGACTTAACATTTAATAACCATTCTGACTGGTGTTAGATTTCATTGTAGTTTTGATTTGCATTTCTCTGATACTTAGTGAATTTGAGCATTTTTAAAATATGTTTGTTGGTCACTTTTATACCATCTTTTTGGAAGTGTGTGTTTATGTCCTTTGCCCATTTTGTAATGGGGTTATTTATTTTTTCTTGATTCATTTAGGTTCCTGATAGATTCTGGTTATTAGGCCTTGGTGGAATGCAAAGCTTACAAATGCTTTCTCCCATTCTGGAGGTTGTCTACTTATTCTGTTGATAGGGTATTTTCCTGTAAAGATGCTCTTTAGTTTAATTAGGTCTCACTTGTCAATTTTTGTTGAATTTTCTTTTGAGGACTTGATCATGAATTCATTGCGTAGGCCAAATGTACAGAAGATTAATATTTAAGCTTTCTTCTAGAATTTTTGTAGTTTGACATCTTACATTTAAGTCATTAATCCATCTTGAGTTATTTTTATGTTTATGGCAATAGGAAGAGGCCCAGCTTCATTCTGTATTTAGTTGGTCATTTTTTTCAGCATTAATTATTAAATAGGTTGTTCTTTCCCCAATGTCTATTTGTGTTGGCTTTGTCAAAGATCAGTTTGTTCTAGGTCAGTGGTTTTATTCCTGCATCCTCCATTCTGACACAAACACACACACACACACACACACACACACACACACACACACACACACTCATACACACAATCTCTTTATTGAGATTCTCTATTTGATGCAACATTATCATCATGATGTCTCAGTTATTTAAGAAAGTTTTTCTCTGGTTCTGTGAACATATTTATAATGGACATCTTGAACTCATTTTCTGTAAAATCTGACATTTGATTGTCCTCCCGGACAGTTTGTACTGGTTCTTTATTTTCTGGCATAGGTTATACTGTCTTGTTTCTTTGCATGACTTATACTTGTTGTTGGAAACTGGACTTTTAAAGTAATATATTGTAATGTCTCTAGGCACTGGTATCACCACTTCCCCACCCCTACTCTTATGCTCAAATTTTTCTACTGTTATTTGCTTGTTTATGTTTAGTGATTGGCTAAATTATTTTAGTGAATTTTATTTCTCCATCAACTGTGTTAAGATTCTGTTGTTTCTCCTCAGGGAGGCACAGCTTTGTGTATGCTAACAGTCATCTTAAATGGAAGTGAAAATTGTAGGGCTATCTTTCTCTCTTTCTTAAACATATTAGCCTCTAAACTCTACTAATTTCCAGTTGACTGCTATACTGATTCAACAATGCCTTGTGGCATAAATTGCTATACAAACAAATCTAATCAAGTTGCAGTTCTTTGAAGAAATAGATTATATGCCCAGATTAGATATCTGTTCTATCTCCAGAGAAGCTCCTCCCAGCTGCCAAATTTCTGAGGTCTCTTCTATAAACCTGCTGGCCTGCTAGCTAGGTTTTGTCATCATCAAGCCCACATATCTCCTTCTAGTTGCCTTTCATTGCAATCCCCCTGTTTTTGATAGCACTATTAGGTTTAAATATCTCCCATCTCTTTTGCAAGTGAACATAATTTTTGTGGGAAGAGATTAGGGGGTATCAGGTCAACTCTTTGAGCCAGATCTCTGGAGCTGGTGTGAGACAATGGTAAGCTGTTTTTCTGAATGACACCCCCACTCTAAGAACTGAACACAGTAAAGAAAGTGAAAATAGTGGAAGGTCATTTCCGTTTGCCTCTGCTGGCATGAAAACACTGCCTCACAAGCTGGACAGAGGTAGGGATATGGTAATAGAGGCCCTAGTATTCCGACATCGCCATACTCAAGATAAACTCTCCATTTCAATAATGAGCCTGAGAAGAAAAAAAATGCTCCCACTCCTCAAACATACTTGCCAGAACTTTGATTTAACAATAGGTAGTTGAGGACAAAATGAGAAATGCTGAAGTCTTGCTTTGCCCAGGAAAAAAATACTCCAACTTGAAGCTGAAGAAAGAGAGAACTCTGTAATAATGACTCCAGCAGTCTAGAGTGAAATCTTTGCCTTGCTAAGCTGGGAATAGGGGTTGGGGAGAAAATCATTTTTATTTAAATATTGTAGAGTCTTACTTTTATTATCAAAATTGTATACATTTTTGGATAGATTTTTTAAATGTTCTCTTTGCCTTTAATAAACTTTCAAAACGTTTTTTTAAATGTCCTCTTTGCCTTTAATAAACTTTCAAAAAATTAAGTAATTTTTACCAACTTTATTGGATAGTAGATCAGTAGAGTTCTTCACAGTATGATACTGATAGCCAATTGAGATTTTCTGATCTCTTGTTTTAAATTACAGCCCTTTGAAATATTATCTCATGAATCCCTGTTAGGTTTTCTTCATATATATTATTATTATGGTGAAATTTTTATAATAACTATTAAATGTTGAACTCCTCACTTAACCCTGATTTCTTGCGGTCAGAGACTATATGTTTATCTTATGCACAAATATATCATTATTGACTAAAGTAGTACCTGTTTACTAAATCAAATTTGATTAAAAATTAAATATTTATTGAATGAATAGTTTAACTAGGTAATTAAAATATCTAGACTGTGTATAATGGGGGTAAAAGGAATTGAGATTTTAAAATTAGTGCAGGCCTTGAATTCTGATAGTGTAAAAAATGATATTAAGTAGAATGGAGACTATTGAAGACATTATATTTGTGGTGACCTTTTAGAAGTCTGAGTATTAGGAGATATTTTGCAGTATAATTATATAAACTTTGCTATTAAAAAGTTATATCAGCCGGGCTCGGTGGCTCAGCCTGTAATCCTGCGCCTTTGGGAGGCTGAGGTGAGTGGATTACCCTCGCCCGCGGGTTCGAGACCCGCCTGGGCAGTGAGACCTCATCTCTACAATAAATCAAAAACTCAGCTGGGCGTGGTGGCACATGCCTGTAATTCCAGCTACCCGGAAGGCTGAGGCGGAAGGATCGCCGGAGCCCAGCAGATCGAGGCTGCGGTGGCTGGGAGCAGTCACTGCACTCCAGTCTGGGCAACCGAGGGAGACTCCAACTCAAAAAAAAAAAAAAAAAAGTTATATCACAAAAGCTCAGATTGAAATATCAGAAAAACCCTAGTTAGAATAAAAGAGACTATTCATGTTTTCCTACCCTGGTCACATCTTCCCAGGAGAAACTCAGGCACTGAAATTTCTGTTTCCATGGCAGTCACAGCCCCCATGTCATTGTGAAAATTTGCAGACCTTCATTCTTCTGTTTGAACAAGGAATCAGAGTTAATGGACAGAAGTCAGCACGCTGAGTAAGAACCGAAACTAGAAGGCAGACAAGTTGTCTCAAACCAGCACACAGAGTTTAATCAACAGGCTGGACGTAAGCTGAAAATATTATGGCAAAGAATGTCATCAATTTTTGAATACAAACACTTCAAGAAAGCAAAATAAGAATTCTTTCTTACATGATCTTATATTGCTTCAATACTTGTGGAATAGAGGATGGGACAGTTCATAATAGAAAAATATTATAGTCAGCTGGGCCATAAACACTGGATCTGGTAAGATATGTGAAGCAGTCAGTTACCTGCATGTTTGAATTATACCTTCATAAATCTTTACAGTTAGTTCCAAAAAGGGGCATTGCTAGTAATCTCTAAAAAAAATGATAAAGCAACAATAGAATATATAATAACTGTATTTTGATATCGTACATCGATATTTCCTGAAACTAATGTAACATTGGAGTTATGTAAAGTACTTTGAAAAAATGCTCTGTTTTAATTCAATCAATGGCATTCACAGAGCATCTGGTTATGGAAGATGGGACTCATCTGCTCTATGAGGGAATACCCAAAACCAGTTTCAGATTTGATGATTCAGTGAAATATCTCAAATAATTTAAAAACTGTTATACTCTCAGTTATGGTTTATTACAATGAAAGGAAATATATCAAAATCAGAAAAAAAAAAAAGATGGGTTAAGCCCTGAATAAGTCAAGCACAAGACTCCAGATGTCTCTTCCTAGTGGAATCACATGGAACATATTTTATTCTCCCAAAAACAATGTATGACAATGCATCAATTCATGTAAAGTATTGCAAGTTAGAATGGATAACCTGATCCTTAGGGTTTAAGGTTTTTAATGTCCAAGGTCATTTATATAAGCATGCAGTACTGTGTAATAACTGCAGTTTTCAAAGCAAAATCCAAGTATTTACCATAAAACACATTGTTAGCATAAAATATCTGATGAAACTGATATAGCATAGACCAAGGCCTCAGGCATACAAAAACAATCAACTAGAACACTTGTAGTTCTCAGGGCTCAGTTGCTAGCAGCTAGCCAAGAACCTGTTCTGAAAACAACTCTTTCTTGGGAATGTGCAGAATTTGAGATTTTTTTGTACTAAACCTTTCCTAAATTTTCTTTTTGTTTGGCTATTGTCCTATATCCTTAATTCTTTCCTGGTGCTCTTCAACTAGAATCCTTGGCAACCGCATGTGACTATTCTTCTCCGAGTCCAGAAGGAAGAAAAAAATAAAACCCTATGTTCCATCTGGTTACTTCTCCCTCAATCCATTTATCATATGCTATTCTTATTTCTGCTATGTAAGGATCAGACTTATGTAACTAACATTTATTGATCACTTATTACATGCTATGTTTGGTTCTAAGAGCTTTACTTTATTATCATAATTAATTCTAAAAGTTTTTTTGGTGGCAAAGAAGGACAGGAAATGAAAGGACAGAATTCTTAAGCAAATTTTCAGTAACACTCATTATTAGGTGTGAAAGTGAGTTATAAACCCAGAGAGTTATACTCCAATGGAATACATTTTTCATCACTATGTGAGATAGATAAAAAGCAGAGTGGTTGTCTGATCAATATTGACTTAGCATAGTTCCTATGCTATTATGTAAGAAGGTCTCTACTTACCATTCCACTTTGTTTTGTATTACCAAATACAACCATAAGTAACCCTAGTGTCCATCATTTGTATTTTTCTTTTGGGTATGTGCTATTTGTCTGTGTGCTGTTTTTGGAGGTGAAAAAATAAGATGGAAGTATGCAGACAGAAAAAAGTTGATGTTATTCCACATTTCTGAAGGTGTTTTTGAGCCTATTTATTTACTTATTTATTTTATTTATTTTTGAGTTGAAGTCTCACTCTGTCACCCAGACTGGAGTGCAGTGGTCGCTCCCGGCCACCGCAGCCTCGACTTGCTGGGCTCCGGCGATCCTTCTGCCTCAGCCTCCCGAGTAGCCGGAATTACAGGCACGTATTACCATGCCCGGCTAATTTTTTGATTTTATTGTAGAGATGAGGTCTTGCCTCCCCAGGCGGGTCTCGAATCCGCGGGCTCAGGCAATCCACTCACCTCAGCCTCCCAAAGCCACGGGATTACAGGCTGAGCCACCGAGACTGGCTGATTATAAGATATGCTAGGAAGATTTTGTTTGAACTGATCAGATACAGATTTTAGTTCAAAATAAAGAATTTTTTTAAAGTGGTGGCTTTTTGCAATTAGGAGAGTTCAATTAGAAATTTAAGTGAGTTTCTATTGTTTTCCTGTGGATAACAGTAATTTTTATTCCTTGAATTAAGATAACAGGAGTAGATGGCTCCTATTTATTTTTAATAGTGTTTACTCTATTTAGAATAAAGGAGCACAAAGTAAGTTTAATTTTCTCCAAGATTATCCAACTAGCTAATGACAAAGTCAGGTCAAGGTTTGTCCTACCTATGCTACCTCCTAACTTAATAATTATGGATGTTCATAATTTGTAGTGATTAAACAAAAGGTAAAATGGATATTGATTTTGGCATTCTGAAATCTACATATTTTGGAGGCTAAGGTCCACAGATGGTTTGTTTCCCAACAGATGTAATCTATACAAACACAAGTCTTTGGAAATTTGTTATCTGTATATTTCTCTTTCCTCTTGAATTTGTATTTTTAAATTACTTTATGAAATATTTAAGACTTGAATAGCACTTTAACCAAAAGTTATTGATTGTGCTTCCTGTATACAAACATAGAGATAGTCACAGGAGTCAAAAGATAGATTCTTCCCTCATAATATTAATAGTCTGAAAAAAAAAGAAAGAGTCATAGGAAGAAAACACCTATGATTTAAGGTGTATACCACTAGTATCAAAAGAGGCATTTAGACGTCAGTGCTTTGTGATGCAGAGTAGAAAGCCTATTCAAGTATTTCTTCAACAACCATTAATTAAATAGTCACGTTGCTCTGGGCTCAGTGCCAGGTACAGCAGATATATTAATGCAAAAAGCACATCTGCTCTATGATTTTTGAAAATTCTAGTTAATTGAGAGATAAAATAGTAAACAAACAAAAATACATGCAATGAACAATTATGCAACTGTTATGAAGCAAAAGTATAAGCTCCTAGAGAGAAATACTACAAGGATTCAATTTACTTTAGGATCATGGATGCTTTCTCCCAAGTGATGATTTTGACATAAAGAATGTGAGAAAATACATTTGGTGAAGGAGAAAGGTACGATTTTGAAAGAAAAGTTAAGAAGATGAAAATTTTAGAAAGAAAGAATACCTTTTACAAAAGAACTGAGGTGAAAATATGTTTGGTACATTCAAATATCAACCATGGCAAAAAAGTTCAAAATGGCTAATGTAGGGGAGGGGAGAGAGAATGGGTGTGAGCAATAGATGCATGTACACTAGGGAAGCAAGACAAAATTGGAGTGAGATGCAAGAGTTTTGTGAAAGAAACAGAATTTGAAATTTGGTGATAAATGATGTCCTTGAAATTATGAGATTGGAGAAGCGTTGCTGACCCTTACACAAAAAATGAAGGCATTAAATTGTTTTATCTTGGTAAAACTCAGAGCTAAGCAGTAGTTTGCGAGCCAGTCAAATTTTATTCAAGAGTTATATTCCATCTATCCTTAGAAGAAAATTTCAAAGAAGCTTTTTTTTTTTTTTTAACAAAAGCAGAGTATGAATGACATTAAATCAAATCAAAATGCTTCTTGAAGAAGGTCAGGTATGTGCTTATAAATCTTCCTGAGCTTCCCATATGAAAGAATATTTCAAACCATTTTCTTTCATGTTCTCTTGTTCAAGGCAATATTGTTCTTGGGAAAGAAAGGCCTGTGGGGAATACAGAAGTTGGTTTTTGCAAGATTCAATTTTTCAGGCCTCGTGTAAAGCTGTCAGTGAGTGGATTCAAGACTACTATTTCTGGGCACCAAACTCAGAAGTAAGAAAAGGATTTTGCATGAGCTAGCTTATTATTGTCCAGTAACCCCACTCCCACACTCAGAAAATACCAAATAGGAATGTTAGTATATGTTATCTAGAGAACTTTCCTCCTGGAGCTCTTTGCAAGCAATCTGCCATTCTTGGGAAACCTAGGGCAAATCAATTGCCTTATCTGTTTAGAAGTGACACATTTTATTTCCCCAAACAATTTTTTGAATTACTTTTACAATTTTTTCTTTAACTGCACTCCACAGGTTCTATATTAGGAGTACTTTTGCTTTAGAGAGTACTATGCCCTGAACCAGCTTGGTCTTGTTATTGAAACATTGATGATGTCTATTCTTAAAAATAAATGAGAACTTACATTTGCTGTTTGCAATGTAAATTATTCACCATGTAAATTGGCTATTTCTAGTTTAGATAAGGTATTGCTTCCCTGACCACAGGTGAAGAAAGCCCTGTGCTAGGAACATAGTCCCCACTCTGGGAAAGACACTATTAATTAATTTATTCTAATTGCACAATTCAAATTTCTCCAGAAAGTTGAAAGTTTTAGGCAGAATTTCAGAAGAAATCATTGCAAATCTGAGTGGGGTGTGACATTTAAAGAAAAGTAAATGACACGTCCTGCTGGGGTGTTAACGTTGGAGGTCACTCAAGCCTTCAGGGTTTGAACTTACCTCATCTCAGGAGATAAGAACACAGCTACAATCAAGTCATCTTGGGGTTCCTACTGGCAATTTCCTCTCCAACAATAAACTACACTCCATTCAATATTCACCTCTCAAGGCCCACTGGCCTAATTCACTGGCAATTTGTGAATGTAAAATTTTAAGAGAATGCTTTGAGGCCTTAAATCATCTTCATCCAGGAAAAGACAGTGTTAGTTATTTGTTGTACATTTTCTTTATATGAGGCTTTGTACTAACTACTTTACATGCATTGTTATATTAAATTTAATAACAATTCTAAAATATAAATTATATATATATAATATTAGGTTATTGTAGTTTATAGGTATTAGTTAACTTTCCTGAAGTCACTCAAATAGTGTTTGGTAAAACCAATATTGGAAAGTAGCCTATTATCTATACAACTATGTTTTCAACATACCGATCAGTGATAAGTGAAAAATATTTGTGGATGTGGATTTAGGGTGTTTGAGTCCTTGCAACCCTGAGCAACCATTTTTAAGTGTTGTTTCATTATCTGTGAAATGGTGAGAATTATTTTTGTGACACTATAATAAATTAATGTCAATGAGGATGCCTAGTACATTAGGAAATTTTGCTTGACTCTAAACTCTAGACATACCTAAAAGGTCTAACAGCAAGCTATATTTATCACTTACATGAGATCATTTTACATTTGTGGAAATAATTTTTGTGAATGATTTAATGCTGTTTAAGTAATCAAAGAATAATTTCTATCATTCTAGTGGAATTTTTAATTTCTAACACATAGGGCAGGAAATGATATTTGTAAACTAAGGATAATTATATGAACTAAGGATAGTTCACAGAAAACTTGACTTGTACTGATAATGTTTTATATTCTCCAGCTAAGAGATAGATACAAGATCTGGCAATTAAGTTTGTGGACTCATCCTTTAAAAAAAGTGCTACTTACCTCATTGCTGAATATCACTACAGTCAGCTTCAAAAAGCTCCCCTTGGAAAGCCATGCTGATGACAGTGCCTAGTCCTCTCATCAAAGCAGTTTTGGAATTTTTTTTTTCTCAAATGGTTATCAGAGCTGTAGTATTAACTTTAAAGTCCTGAATGTCATCAAAATGTCTTCCTTTTAATATTTTCTGTATCTTCTGGTAAAGAAAAAGTCACTGGGGGACAGATCAGGCAAATAGGGAGGGTGTTCCAATATAGTTATTTGTTTACTGACTGAAACTTCCCTCCTAGACAGTGTTGTGTGAGCAGGCGCATTGTTGTGATGAAAGAGCTCCTTCAAGACCACTTTTGCACACAACTTTCTCATGCCAAGGTTTTCAGTTGCGATTATCCTGTTTTTCAATCAATATTACTTGGTCTTCCATGCTTCTTACAGTCAGGTGATGATTTTAATGCACAATTTGACAAATTTTTGCAAAGTTTTCATCAGTTCTGTTCGTTACTGTCTGTTCTGATCTCTCTTCATCAGTGATGCATTTTCTTCCCTCAGAAAAACATTTAATCCATCTGTACACTGCTATTCTCTTTATGGCATTATTTCCATAAGCATGGACTATTATAACCCTGATTTTACTTACACACTTGCCAAGTTAAAATTTAGTGTTTGTTTTTTCCTCCAATTCATGTTCCTACATTCTTGTGATGGCACACAAAAACATAAAATAACAATAATTGAATGCTACTCAGCAAGACACCACCACACATTGACACAAACACAGCTGTGAGACACTGATAAACCAAGGTTATCAAATCTCACCAAGTAGTTTACAAAATGTTGCCAGCCTAAGTGCACAGTGGCAAGTTTGCAAACTTAATTTTCAGACCTCATATACATGATTGTTATATCGTTCTTTTTGTATCTTTGAGTACTTGAAAAATTTACCATTTTAAAATATCAGACAGAGAAAATCAACTTGTATATTGTTTTCAGATAGCGCAACATTTGTTTAGTTATTCTTGATCTCTTCTTCTTCTAGGGAGCCTATTTAAAGCATCTTTTCTCTACTTTGGAGTGTAGTTCTTCTCTGTATTTTGTGTTTAAAGTCACAATGAGTTATTCCTATGGTTTCTTCTGGAACATACAGGAATAAGTATCAATACCACATTCTTGTTTCTCATGTCACAGGAGCAGGACACAGGAGTTTGAAACATTCATGAAGGTAAGCAATCTATTTCTTCTTTAATACTGGATTGCAATACCTAAAATAATATTGGCATATAACAATTTCTTAGCATATTTATAGCCTAGATGTCTTATTTAATAGAACATATTAGAAATTCTCAATCCCTTGTACCTAAGCATGGGTTTCTCAAGTTTTATTAGGGTTCATAGGAAAAAAAATGGCTATAAGGCATGACTAGAGACTACTAAGGAAAAACGCTACCATCAACATCAACAATAAATATATTTACACTTACTTTGTGTTTATCGTGCACCATACATTATTTTAAGTGATAGGCATCTGACATTATACATAATTATAAAAAGCAGACAATTGTTTGTATTCTCAATTTTTAATTATAAAATAAGGCAAAGATAATTTAAGTAACGCTCAAGGCATAAAGCTGGTAAATGGTACAGACAAAACTTTACCCTAAAGAATCTATTGTCAGATGCCCTGACTCTTAACCCCCATGTCCCACTTACCATTCAAAGAGTCATAACTCAGCAGTATCTGTAATTAACCATCTAATTGTAAGAGACATAAGCCCACAAAGAACTAATGTGTGCCTCACCTTTCCTCTGACACTTGTTTCAAGTTGGTATAACATATTTGTAGATTCCATACCTTGTCCTTTGGCAGTTGGGTCAGGTATTGGACAAGAAGTTTAAGCAAGGCACCAGAGTGAGCAGTATGACTCTCTGCCTAGTCTTATTAGCTGTGTTAATTTGAACAACATGTTTAACCTCTCTAAACCAATTCCCTGATTTTAAA
The DNA here is from genome assembly GCF_000164805.1 of Carlito syrichta. Taxonomy (NCBI): domain Eukaryota; kingdom Metazoa; phylum Chordata; class Mammalia; order Primates; family Tarsiidae; genus Carlito; species Carlito syrichta. The sequence continues at coordinate 295,218 of NW_007245623.1, read as the reverse complement.
AATGGTAACAATATCTACATCCAGAGTCTGTATGAGGATTGCTTGACAGAATGCATGCAAAGTGTTAAACACAGAGGTAAAAAAATAGGCACAAAATGAATGTTATCATCATCACCATGATCATCAGAAATTCTTGGAGTTTTTGTCATACGGTGCTTATAAAGTATTGAGAAAATTTCAGCTGTATAATCCTAGCTCATTTTGTAGACTTTGGGGGAAAAAAAACACTCTTTTTTTTTTTTTTTTTTGAGTTTTTGGAGTCTCACTCCATTGCCTAGGCTGAAGTGTATTGGCATGCTCCCGGCCACCACAGCCTTGACCTGCTGGTCTCCGGCGATCCTTCCACCTCAGCCTTCCAAGTATCAGGAACTACAGGCACGTGCTACCACTCCCGGTTAATTTTTTTTTATTTATTGTAGAGACGAGGTCTCGCCAAGTTGCCCAGGTGGGTCTCGAACCAGCGGGCTCAGGTAATCCACTCACCTCAGCCTCCAAAAGTGCTGGGATTACAGGCTGAGCCACCAAGTCCAGTCAACATTCATTTTTAAGTCTCCCAATAAGTGAGTTACTAAAGCAAATTATGTGATTAAAGAGATTATATTTTCCCAACCAAAGAGTGGGAACATATGGTCTGACAAAGAGCAGTTCTTAATTAAACACACTTAAAACTAACGACTTACCAAACAGCAAAGATAAAAAGTAAATTTAGCCTTGTTTACATTGAATTTTCCTTCCTGAAAATATAGAATCAAACAAAATCATGACTACAGGCACCTAACTTATAATGTATGATGATATAAGTGCAGTATCTTTCATTGTTCTTAAAGTTTCAGTTCTACTCTGTGGGAAATTTATTCCTCTTTAGGGTAGACAGAGTATGTTCTCAAAACAAAAATAACTTGCTTCCTAGCTGTCAAGAGGAGGATCCTCAGAGCCTTCAGCTTTCAGCTCTTCCTGTGCCTGCACGACTGTAGAGGACCACAGCACTCGTGACTGTGGCCACCCATTCCAGGGCAGCCTGCAATCAGTCACTAAGGCAGGGCAAGGTTATAGATACTTTGCTGACCTGGATCATTTAATGGGGGAGCTGAGGCTTTGTTGGGCTTACATCACACTTACACTTTTTCTCCACCAATTTTATTTCTCTTTCTTTTCTTTCAAAGATGATAATCTCTAGCCAACATGTTACACTGCAAACATTATCTCAGTTTTTTTTTACCCCCTGGTTGGCCCAGACTGCTGCAGTCAGCAATAAAATGTAATGGTCTGAGAAAACATGGAATAAGACGGGGTTTTGCAGTTAGATCGCTCACTTTCTGGCAATGAGGATGCCACTGGTATTTGGTGGAAGACAGGAGATGATTCATCTATTAAGCTTTCATGTTGAATTTAGAGTCTGTACTGGTGGAAGAAATGCACTAGAATGTATAATACATTACATTTAAAAATTATGGAGGAAACAGTAGACATCAGGGAAGTGGAAATGGGTGGTTATTTGCAAATATTCTTTGTGACCTAAAGAAAAGTAAAAGATGATAAATAGATCATTGTAAGTCAGGAGTAAAAGCCAATGCCCTCTTTTATTTGCATATTACTTTTCTGCAGAAGCGAGACTGAGAAATTTAAGGACAAGATCTCATATCTAATAGTCTGGGTGGGGACATAACCACTCAAAAAAGTTAAAAGTTCAGTCAAGAGAGATCTGTGATCAAAATCAGGACTTTGGTTGGAAAAGTCTGGGAAGACACCAAACGACAGTTATTCATCTTGTCTCATTAGGTTCCTGTTTACTATGACTGTTTCTCAGACTTTCATTGTTTTTAATTATCTTGACAGTTTTTAGAAGTACTAGTCAGTTGTTTTTTTAATAGCATACCCCTCAACTGGGATTTGTCTACCTTAATTTTTCTCATAGTTAAACTGGGTTTGAGGGATTTTTGGGGGGGAAATTTTCCATCACATGATTTCAAGGGTATATAACAGCAATATGGCTTATCATTGAAATGTTAAGTTTGACCAACTGGCTAATTCTTTACATGGATAGCTCTAGCTCCTTTCCCTTTCTTATCTGTAACTTCCCATTAAAACACTGAGAAGTTGAAAAGATCATCTGTTCCCAGGACCTGCTATCCATTTATGTAACTGATAAACTCTAATGTGTACATGTAAATGAATGTGTAAGTGTATGCATGTATATATATGTGTACAGTGGCTTTAGAATTGTTAAACTATATCCCTGAGGGAGGGACATAACTTTATCAGATGATAGACAATACTTATGTGCAGCTAATTTTGCTTTTTGTTTTACAGACTTAGATCATTTAAGAGTTGTTTAGGTCAATGCCTTCTTCCCTTACACCTCTCAGTGAGGTTTTTTCATAAATTTGTAATACAGACTATTTTAATTCATCAATTTATAATTAGACTATTTTATTTTGTTCTGCATTCCATCTTCATAGTCCCTCAACCTTCTAAATTACTTTGTAAATTTGCATAAGCTAATGTTCACTCTTTGTAATATAAGCCTTACTTATTCCTTCTCCAACACGTTACTTATTTATATGGATAAAAGTTTTTGACATATAATTTTCTTTCACTCTGAAAATCCTTGTTTATAATGATTATTTTCCATTTGTTTTATTTTAGATTTAGGTGGTACATGTTCAGATTCATTGCATGGCTTTCTTGTGTGATGGTAAAGTTTGGGTTTTGATTAAAGCTATCATTTAAATAGTAAACATGGTACTCAACAGGTAGTTTTTCAATTCTTGTCCCTTCTCTCCCCCTGTTTGGGAGTTCCCATTGTCTGGTGTTCCCATCTTTTTGTCTGTGCATACTCAGTGTTTAGCTCCCATTTGTAAATGAGAAAATGTTGTATTTGGTTTTCTGTTTTTATGTTAATTTTCTTGGAACAATAGCCTCCAGCTGCCTTCCTGTTGCTGCAAATGACATGATTTTGTTCCTTTTTATGGTTGCTTAGTATTCCGTGATATTCATGTATGACCTTTTCTTTATCCAATCCACCATTAATAGATACCTAGACTAACTGCATCTTGCTGCCATTGTGAATAGTACTGCAATAAATGTATGAGTTCAGGTACATTTTTTGTTAGAATGATTTATACTTTGAATATATACCCAGTAGTGGGAATGCCATGTAGAATGGTGAATCTGTTTTCAGTTCTCTGAGAAATCTCCAAACTGCTAAAGCTTTTTAGAACACGTTATATAGGGCAGATCTGCTGGGAATGAACACTCTCAGATGCTGTTTGAGTCTTTATTTCTTGTGCACTTTTGGGGAGTGATTTCACTAGGCGTGGGATTCTAGGCCAGTGTTTTCTTTATTTCAACATTTTAAATATCTTATTTCACTATCTCCTAAGGTATTTGTCCCCTTTATTTAGATTATTTCAAATTTTTCTCTTTGTTTTTGGTTTGCCTGTGGTTTAAATATGATATTCTCAAATGTAGTCTCTTTTCTTTTCTTTCCTTCTTGCTTTTCTTCCTTCCTTCCTTCCTCCTTTCATTCTTCTCTTTTTCCTTCTCCTCCTTCTTCTTTGTTTTTTGAAATTTATATTTCTTAGTGTTCTGTCAGCTTGTTCTACCTGTGATTTGATATCTGTGATTAATTTGGGAATGCTCCTAGTTAATATTACTTCAAATAGTTGTGTGCTTAATTCTTTCTTCTCTTTCTGATATACCAATTACACACTTGCTGAAACCTTTGAAGTTGTCTCTTAGTCCTTGAGTGACCTGTTATATTTTTTCCCTTCTGTTTTGTCTATGAATTTCGGTTTGGAACATGTCTACAGAACAATAATCACACTTGGTAATAATTTACTTAACTGTGTCCAGTTTGCTGCTAAACCCATCAGTGGCATACTTCATTTCTCTTATAGTACGTTTTTGTTTTGTTTTTATTTCTGGCATTGTCTTTGGCTTCTGGATTGTCATCAAGGAGTGCTATGAGCAATTTAGTAATGTGGGAATAACAACTTTGTCTGCCTGGCTTTATTCACCATCATAAAGTGGTCCAGAGAACATTTAAAAATACTATTGACCATGTATTTAAATTGTATTCTTGATCTTAATTTTTGCTCTTATCTTTTTCTTGATTTAAAAAAAATTCCTAGCCTAGCGCTCAGCTGCCCAGGTGGGAGGGAGGAAAATCTACATAAATGGAGAAAAACCAAAAGACTATGGGTCTCATACAGAGCCCTGGGAGGTCAGACACTGAGGAAACAGACTTTGGAACACAAACACTGAAGAGCCCCAGAATGACTGGTCTCAAACAACAAACCCAGATATCAAGACATTAATAGAAAGAATAAAAATAATTGATGAGAAACAAGAAGAAAATAGGAAGAGGTTGATAACTGATATAACAGCAGTAAAGAATATTATGAATGAAATAAATAACAAACCAATAAGCATGGAAAGCAGAATTAGCCAAGCAGAAGAAAGAATCTCAGAGTTTTAGGGACCAAAATATAGAACTAACCCAAACTGTCAAAAATGTAGAAAAGAAGCTTAAAAAGACAGAAAAAACCTTCAAAAGATGCATGAATATATCAAGAGGCCAAACATAAGAGTAATTGGAATTCCTGAGGCAGAAAGAGAGACAGAGACCACCCTGGAACAAATATTCCATGAAATTATTCAAGAAAACTTTCCTCATCTCATCAGTGATGGGACCATTCAAACACAAGAGATTCAGAGAACCCCTGCAAGATAGCAAATGAGAAGACCAACTCCTAGACACATAGTAATTCACTTAAACAAAAAGTAAGCATACAAGAAAAAATCCTAAAGGCAGCAAGAGAAAAAGGTCAGACTACCTACCAGAGAAGACCAATTAGAATATCAGCAGATTTATCTACAAAAAACTTCAGGCTAGGAGAGCTTGGAGCCCAATCGTCAAAGTTCTCAAAGATAAACAATTCCAACCAAGAATAACCTACCCAGCTAAGCTAAGCTTCATCAATGAGGGAGAATGAAAATATTTCCCAGACATTCAACCCCTAAGAACTTACACTTCTTCCAGACCAGTTCTACAAGGAATACTTAAGAAAGTATTAAACACAGAAGAAAGAGAAAAAAGAAAGACAATGTTCTTCACAAGAGTGTAGGGAAAGATTGAAAGCACACATGAATCAACCCCAAAATAAAAAGAAAGACAACAAACAAACAGGAACAACAACCACTCTATATGAACCTCATGACAGGGATAAACTTTAAACTTTCATTTTAAATTATAAAGATGTGGAGTACAATTACAGTTTAGGTATGCAAATGTTGATACCCTTGTTGATGAGGTATGCCGTCCTTCCCCTAGCAGTTTCCCTCAACTGCCATCTCACACCTCCCCTGACAGTTTCCCACTACAGCTAATCCCTTTATTATAGTATTATGATTGTTCAAGTTCTGCTGATGAGTGAGAACATATGGCACTCTGTTCCTTGTTTCTGTGATAGATCACTGAGTATGATCGACTCTAAATCCATCCAAGTTGCTGCAAAGTCTATATGGCTGTATTTCTTTAGGACTGCATCATATTCCACAGTATAACTCTCACATTTCAATAATTAGCCTGAATGTGAATGGACTAAATGAACCACTGAAAAGACATAGAGTGGCAAAATGGATAAAATATCATGAGACAGCAATATATTGTCTCCAAGAGACTCATCTCACTAGAAAGGACACTCACAGACTCAAGTAAGAGGATGGGAAGCAAAATTTCAGGTGAGTGGAACACAAAAGAAAGTAGGAGTTGCTATCTTAATATCAGAAGAAGTACCCTTTAAATTATAAAAAATTTAAAAAAGATACAGAAGGTCACTATATAAGGATAAAAGGTTCAATCCAGAAATTAGAAATATTCATCCTGGAGGTGGAGCTTAAGATGACGACTGACAGGTTCATCTGTAGGAGACTCCATGGAGGCAAGTGTTCATAGTGGCTCTCTGAGTGAGTGAGTGGGGACTGGTGGGAGCGTGAAAGTCCATCTGAGGGGATACTTGGGTGCATGCACTCAGGTCCCTCCATTGAGGGCAACTAAAGTGCCCACCGCCCTGAGATAGGCATGTAGCCAGCAAGATCACATGCAAGATCATCTGCTGCTTGTGGGAACACACCTGCAAAAATCCTGCTGAATCCAGCTGATTCCCATCAGGTGGTGCCTGGCCCACACCATCATTTGTCATAACAGATCAGTTGGAGACTCGGATCTGATCAGTGGAGACAGAAGATCAGGAAAGCCAGAGAGGAGTCCATGCCCAGTGAGGAGCTGCCCACCACAGACATTTTCTTTGACCTAGGACCTGGCAGAAAGATTTGCCTTGTCTCATCCAGCTCTCCGCAGCCTCCAACTTATAGTCTATGGTAATCTAATCAAACCAGGAGAGACAGAAGCCCCTACACCAAACTGAATCAGACACAAACAACTCAGATCTGTGTGGCAGTCTCTCAGATAGCAAGCTTAGTGAACCCAGATCTGACTCATCCCCCTCCCAAAGTAGGCCTGCAACAACTGACCCAAGCTATGAGTAACCCTATCTGCCTGTGATGAGAGCAGAGCATGGGTCTAGAGATCAGAAGTGAAAGGACTCTGGACCTATAGGAAGGACCTCAGAACCAGTCTGATTCCTTGTTTTTATTTTTTATTTTTATTTTTTGACTGTTTGTTTTGGTCACTTTCATTTGCTTTTTGTTTTTCTCTTTCATTTAGGTTTTGATAATGTTTTCATACTTGCTTTGCTTTTGTTATTTCACTGATTTTTTTCCTTTCTTCTTTCTATTCTTTAGATCTCCTGTTTGTGTAGGGTAAATCTACCTCAATAGGCAGGATTTTATTGAACTGTGTATTAGTGTGATTACCTATATACTCTAGGGTTTTTGTTTTTGTTTTCTCTTTTCTGTCTTTGTGTCTCTTTTCATTTGTTAGCTAGTATGTCTGTCTGCTTCCCTCCTTACACTTCTCTCACTTCACCTTCCTCTTGACCCTCCTTCCTCCTTCCATTATTTTCCTTTTTCTTACCTCATTTTTTCCCCCAGGGAAAAAACCTAAATCCTCACTGCATGGACAGATTGCAAAGCAGAAGGAAGTGGGTTCCAGGGTGTCCATACACCTGTCAGTGGATACTGGGATCTGCAGATAGATTCTGAATCACAGCTCCTTAATCAAATATATCACAAAACTGTAAAAAGTATAGCCCCAAAACCAAAAGTCTAACTTCAGAAGTGAACAAAGCCAGAGGATCCACATAAGGAAGAATGGAAGACTGAACAAAAAGAAGTAAAAGTTACCCCACCATCCCTGAAAAACAGAATAAAAGAAGGGGGGGGGAAGTAGGGGTGGGGAGGAAATTCTACACAAATGAAGAAAAATCAAAAGAAGAATATGGGTCTCTCACAGACCCCTGGAAGGTCATATACTGAGAAAACAGATTTTGGAATGCAAACATTGAAGAGTCCCCAGAATGACTGGTTTCAAACAACAAACCCACATATCAAGACATTAATAGAGAGATTAAAAAGAATTGAGGAGAGACAAGAGGAAATTAGGAATGAGTTGATAACTGAGATAACAGTAATAAAGAATACTGTGGAAAAAATTTTTAAAAACTGATAAGCATGGAAAGCAGAATTAGCCAAGCAGAGGAAAGAATCTCAGAGCTTGAGGACCAAAATATAGAACTAATCCAAACTGTCAAAAACATAAAAAAGAAGTTTTAAAAGAGAACAAAACATTCAAGAGGTGAGCGATTACTTTAAGAGGCCAAACCTAAGAGTAATTGGATTTCCTGAGGCAGAAAGAGAGACAGAGACCACCCTGAAACAAACATTCCATGAAATTATTCAAGAAAACTTTCATCTCATCAGTGATGCGAGCATTCAAACATAAGAGATTCAGAGAACCACTGCAAGACATCAGATGAGAAGACCAAACCTTAGACACATAATAATTCACCTAAACAAAGTAGATATAAAAGAAAAAATCCTGAAGGCAGCAAGAGAAAAAGGTCAGACTACCTACCAGGGAAGACCAGTTAGAATAGCAGCAAATATGTCTACAGAAACATTTCAGACTAGGAGAGTTTCAAACCCAATCTTCAAAGTTCTCAAAGACAATCCATTTCAGCCACAAATAACCTACCCAGCTAAACTAAACTTCATCAGTGAGGGAAAATTAAAATCTTTCCCAGACATTCAGTCCCTAAGAACTTACACTGACTCTAGATCAGCTCTATAAAAAACACTTAAGAAAGTGTTAAACACAGGAGAAAGGTGGAAAAGAACAACAATGTTCTTCATAAGAGTGCAGGGAAAAGATTGAAAACACACACTAATCCACCCCCAAATCAAAAGAAACACAACAAACAAACAGGAACAAAAACACCTCTATAAGAACCTCATGACAGGGATAAACTCTCACATTTCAATAATTAGCCTGGATGTGAATGAACTAAATGTATCAGTGAAGAGATATAGAATGAAAAAATGGATAAAATATCATGAAGTAACAATGTATTGTCTCCAAGAGACTCATCTCACCAGAAATGACACTCATAGACTCATAGTAAGAGGATGGAAAGGAAAACTTCAGATGAATGGAACATAAAAGAAAGATGGAGCTGCAATCTTAATCTCAGACAAAACACCCTACAAGCTATCAAAAATTAGAAAAGATAAAGAAGGTCACTATATAGTGATAAATGGTTCGATCCATCATCAAGAAATATCCATCCTAAACATATTTGCACCCAACATAGGAGCACCAATGTTCATAAAACAACTTCTGGTCAAACTTAAAAAAGAGGTTAGTCTAATGCTTTCATAGATGAGGACTTTAATATCCCACTCACGACCCTAGACAGATCATCAAGACAAAAAATCAGCAAGGAATTGCAGAAACTCAATGAGACTCTTGAACAAATGGGCATAATTGGTATCTACAAAACACTCCACCCATTCTACTCCTCCCACATGGACTGTACTCCAAGGTCAACCACATCATTGGGCATAAAGTAGACATAAACAAATTTCATAAGACTGACATTTTGCTATGCACCTTCTCAGACTACAGTGGAATAAAAATAAATATCAACAACAAGAAAGTTCCCTCTAAATCCACAAAGACATGCATTAATGGTATGATGCTAAGCAACTCCTGGGTCAACAATGAAATCAAAACAGAGATTAAAAGGTACCTGGAAACAAATGAAATGAAGAAACATCTTACCAAAACCTCTGAGATGTGATGAAAGCAGCAGTAAGAGGGGAATTCATTTCTTTACAAACACACATGGGGAAAATGGAAAGATCACAAGTTAAGAACCTAACAGGTCACTTAAGGAAGCTGGAAAATCAAGACCATCACAACCCTAACTTCAGCAGAAGAATCCAGTTCACCAAAATAAAAGTCGAAATCCAGACATAGAAGACAAAAATATGGTACAAAAAAACCAGTGAAACAAAAAGCTGGTTCTTTGAAAGGATAAACAAGATCATCGGTCCCCTAACAAGACTGACCAAGAAAAAGCCCAAATAAACTCAATCAGAAGCACAAAAGATGAAGTCAAAGCTGACCCTTAAGAAATACCAAAATTATCAGAGACTAGTATGTGCAACTGTATGAAAACAAACTAGAAAACTTAAAGGAAATGGAAGACTTTCTGACATCACACAACCTCCTTAGCTTGAAACAAGAAGAAATTGAGACCTCCAAATAGACCAATAATAATCAAGGAAATTGACTATGTCATAAGAAAACTACCAACAAAAAAAGCCCTGAACCAGATGGCTTTCTAGCAGACTTCTACAAAACATAAAAAGAAATACCCAACAAAGAAAGAAAACTACAGGCCAATATCTTTGATGAACATAGATGCTAAAATCCTCAACAATATCCTAGCAAACTGGATTCAACAACACATCTTAAAAATCATCCTTCATAACCAAGTAGGCTTCTTCCCTGGGATGCAAGGATTGTTCAACATTATAAGACCATAAACATAATGAAATACATCAACAGACACAAAAACAAAAGCCACATGATTATTTTGTTAGATGCAGAAAAAGCTTTTGATAAAATCCAGCACCCTTTCTTGATTAAAAACCTTCAGACATCTAGGCATAAGTGGAACATGCCTCAAAATAGTAAGAGCCATCTCTGAGAAACCCACATCCAGCAAACACCTAAACAGACAAAAATAGGAATCATTTCCCCTGAAAACTTGAACAAGACAAGGATCCCCACTCTCACACCTTCTGTTTAACATAGTATGGGAAGTCCTAACTAAAGCAATCAGAGAAGAGAAGGTGATCAGGTGTATGCAAATAGAAAAGGAGGAAGTCATATTATCCTTCTAAGTAGACAACAGGATTGTGCACCTTAAAAACCCAAGAGAATCTGCCAAAAACCTCCTTGCACTGATAAAGTGCTTTGGAAAAGTCTCAGAGTATAAAAGTGCAAAGGACAATCACATTTCTATACACCAATGTTAAATAAACAGAAACCCAAATAAAAGCACAATTCCATTCACTATTGTCTCTCTCACTCACACACACAAACACACACACACACAGACACACACACAAAAATGAAATATGTTGGCATTTTCCTAACCAGAAATGTGAAAGACCTTTATAATGAAAACTATAAAACACTGCTCAAAGAAATCAAAGATGACACAAAAAAGAGAAAAAAATATTCCATGCTCATCGATTGGAAGAATCAACATTGTTAAAATATACTTTTTACCTAAGGCAATCTACAGATTTACTGCAGTACCCATGATCATCAGCAACATTCTTCACAGACCTAAAAACAACAATACAGGAATTCTTATGAAAACATAAATGACCAAGAATAGCCAAAACAATCCACAGTAAAAAAAAGAGAAAGCAGTATGTATCACACTCCCAGATTTTAAACTTTATTATAAAGCTACAATAATCAAAAGAGCCTTGTATTGGTACAAGTATAGGCATATAGAACAATGAAATAGAATGAAGATTCCAGAAGCAAAACCACAATTTCTCAACCAACTCATCTTTAACAAAGTCTCCACCACCTACTAATGGAGGATGAGAATCTATTCAGTAAATGGTTCTGGGAAAACTGACTGACCACAAGCAGAAGATTGAAACAGTACCCCATCCTATTCACATACAAAAAAATTAACTCTAAATGGATCAGAGACCAAAATGTAAAACCCTAAACTGTAAGAACCTTAGAATATGCAGAAGACTCTCTTATGGAAGTTGGAACTGGCAACCAATTCCTGAAAAAACCTTAAGTGACCAGGCCATAAGAGATAAGATAGACAAGTGGTACCTCATTAAACTGAAAACCTTCTGCAATGCCAAAGAAACCATCAAGAGAGCAGGGAGACAGTCCACAGACTGGGAAAAAATATTTTCCAACTCTATGTCTGACAAAGACCTAACATCAAGGATCTACAAGGAACTCAAACATGCTAAAAAGAAAAAAGGAAACAGCCCCATTACAAAGTAGGGAAAAGATATGAAAAGACACTTCTCAAAAGAATGCATACAAGTAGCAGTCAACAGATACAGGAAAAGAGGTTCAGCCTCACTAGTCATCAAGGAGATGTAAATTAAAACTACACTGAGATATCACCTAACTCCAGTCAGAAGGGCCATCATCAATAACTCAAAAAATACCAGAAGCTGGAGAGGATGTGGCAAAAAGGGAACACTTCTACACTGTTGGTGGGAATGTAAACTAGTACAGCCTCTGTGAAAATCAGTATGGCTATTCTTGAAAGTTCTAAAAATTGACTTCCATATGACTCCACAATCCGTCTACTAGGAATATACCCAGAATAACTCAAATCACTCTATAAAAAAGGTACCTGCACACATATGTTTATTGCAGCATTGTTCACAATAGCAAGAACATGGAACCAACCATGGTGTCCATCAAAAGAGAACTGGATTTAAAAAATGTGGTACCTATACACAGTGGAATATTACACAGTCATAAGAAGAACAGAATAATGAACTTTGCAGCAACCTGGATGGAATTAGAGTTTATAATACTGAGTGATCTCTCACAGAAACAAAGAGCTGAGTATCACATGTTCTCACGCACAAGTGGACCTTAAACAACTACCATAATGCTATAAGAAAAGGATTGCCAGTAGCGGGAAACTGTGGTGGAGGGAAAGGGAGTGGGGAGGTGGGATTAACAGTAGCTGATATCTGCCTGAGGTGGGGGGGCTCACCTCATCAAAAGGATACCTGCATAATGAATATTTGTGTACCTCACCCTGAGTTTTACCCCACAATTTTAAAATAAAAATTAAAAGAGGAAAAAATAAATAAATATGAATTATGAAACAAAATAAAACAAAAAAGAAATATCCATCCTAAACATATATGCACCAAACATAGGAGCACCAACTTTCTTAAAGCAGCTTTTAGGCAAACTTAAAAAAGATATTGACTCACACTATCATAGCTGGGGACTTTAATACTCCACTCAAAACCCTAGAGGATCATTGAGACAAAAAATCAACAAGGAGATCTAAAACCTCAATTTGACACTTGACCAAATGGACTTAATTGATACCTACAGAACACTCCACTCAACGGCCACAGAATATACATTCTCATCACTACATGGAATGTACACGAATATCAATAATATCCTTGGCCATAAATCAAACATAAACAAATTTCATTAGATTGAAATTCTGCCATGCACCTTCTCGGACTACAGTGGAATACAAATAAATATCAACAACAACAAAGTCCCCCCAAACCCACAAAGATATGGACACTAAACAGCATGATGCTAAGCAACTACTGGGTTCACAATGAAATCAAAACAGAGATTAAGAGGTACCTGGAAACAAAAGCAAATGAAGAAACATCTTACCAAAACCTCCAGGATGCCATGAAATCCGTAGTAAGAGGAGAATTGATATCTCCACAAACACATGAAAAAAATGGAAAGATCACAATTTACCAGCCTAACAAGTCCTCTAAGGAAACTGGAAAAGCAAAATCCTAACTTCAGCAGAATAAAAGCCCAAATCCAGGACATAAAGACAAAAAGATAATACAAAAAAAAAAAAAAAAAAAGCAATGAAACATAAAGCAGTTTCTTTGAAAGGATAAACAAGATTGATGGTCCCCTATCTAGGCTGACCAAGAAAAAGAGAGAAAAAGTCCAAATAAACACAATCAGAAACACAGAGATGAAGTTATAACTGATCCTGAAGAAATGCAAAAGATTATAAGAGATTACTATATGCAATTGTATGGAAACAAACTTGAAAACCTAAAGGAAATGGAGGACTTTCTGACATTGCACAACCTCCCCAGATTGAAACAAGAAGAAATTGAGAACCCAAATAAACCAATAACAATCAAAGATATTGACTACATCATAAGAAAACTACCTACGGAAAAGAAATGCACTGGACCAGATGGCTTTCCAGCAAAATTCTATAAAACATACAAGAAAGAGTTGATGCCAATACTATTGAAAGTATTCCAGGTGTTTGAGAAAGATAGAACTCTCCCCAAATCATTTTATGAAGCTAGCATCACATTGATATCCAAACCAGGTAAAGAACCAACAAAGAAAGAGAACTGCAGGCCAATGTCCTTGATGAACATTGGAGATAAAATTCTCAACAAGATCCTAGCAAACAGGGTTCAACAACACATCTCAAAAATAATCGATAATCCACCATGACCAAATAGTCTTCATTCCTGGGTTCAACATTGTAAGACCATAGACATAATTAAACACATCAACAGATGTAAAAACAAAAACAGCATGGTTATAAAATCCAACACCCTTTCTTAATAAAAAACCTCGAACATCTAGGCATAGATGGAGCATATCTCAAAATAATAAAAGCCATCTATGAGAAACCCATAGCCAGCATACTGCTAAACAGACAGAAACTGGAACCATTTCTCCTGAAAAGTGGAACAAGACAAGGATGCGCACTCTCACCCCTCCTATTCAACATAGTTTTGGAAATTCTAGATAGAGCAATCAGAGAAGAGAAGGCAATCAGGCATATCCAATTACAAAAAGATGAAATCAAGTTATCTCTCTTTGCAGATGACATGATTCTATACCTTGAAAACCCAAGAGAATCTGTCAAAAACCTCCCTGCACTAACAAAGGACTTTGACAAAGTCTCAGGGTATAAAATAAAAGTGCAAAAGACAATCCCATTTCTACACACTGATAGTAACTAAACAGAAGCCCAAATATAAAACACAATTCCATTCACAATAGCCACACACACACAAAAGAAATACATTGGCATCTTCCTAACCAGAGATGTGAAAGACGTTGACAATGTAAACTACAAAACACTGCTCAAATAAACCAAAGATGACACAAACAACTGAAAAAAGATTCCATGCTAGCCAGGCTCGGTGGCTCAGCCTGTAATCCTGCACCTTTGGGAGGCTGAGGTGAGTGGATTGCCTGAGCCCACGGGTTCGAGACCCACCTGGGTGGCGAGACCTCATCTCTACAACAAATCAAAAAAATCAGCCGGGCATGGTAGCGCATGCCTGTAATTCCGGCTACTCAGAACGCTGACATGGAAGGATTGCCGGAGCCCAGCAGGCCGAGGCTGCGGTGGCAGGGAGCGGCCACAGCACTCCAGTCTGGGCGACAGAGTGAGACTCCAACTCAAAAAAAAAAAAGATTCCATGCTCACAGATTGGAAAAGTCAGCATTGTTAAGATGTCCATTCTACCTAGGGCAATCTACAGATTTAACACAATACGCATCATACCAGTAGCATTCTTCTCGGAAACAATAATATAGTAATTCATATGGAAAAATAAATGCCCATGAATAGCCAAAGCAATCCACAGAAAAAAAGAGAGAAAGAATATATATATATGTATATATGTATAGACTAATGGAATAGAATTGAGATTCCAGAAGCCAAATCTCAATTTCTCAACGAACTCATCTTCAATAAGACGTCCACCACCAACCACTGGAGAGAGGAGAACTTATTTAGTAAGTTGTGCTGGGAAAACTGACTGATCACATGCAGAAGATTGAAACAGGACACTTACCCATGCCCACACATAAAAATCAACTCTACATGGATCAGAGACCTAAACATAAAACCTCATACTATATGAACCTTAGAAAATGCAGGAGACTGTGTTATGAAAACTTGAACTGGCAGCCAATCTTGATCAAAACCCCAAGTGCCCATGCCATAAGAGATAAGATAGACAAGTGGAACCTCATCAAACTGACCAACTTCTCCTTAGCCAAATAAACCGTCAAGAGAGCAGGGAGACAGCCTACAGACTGGGACAAAATATTTGCCAACTCTGTATCTGAAAAAGGCCTAACATCTATCATTTACAAGGAACTCAAATGTTCTGAAAAGAATAAAACAAATAGCCCCATTACAAAGTGGGTAAAAAATATATATAAACAGTTCTCAAAAGAAGACATATGAGCAGCTAACATATACATGAAAAAATGTTCAGTTTCACTAGTCATCAAAGAAATACAAATTAAAACTACACTGAGATGCCACCTAAATCCAGTCAGAAGGGCCATCATCAATAACTCAAAAAATAGCAGGTGCTGGAGAGGATGTGGCAAAAACGGAACACTTCTACACAGTTGGTGGGGGTGCAAACTAGTACAACCTCTATGTAAAACAGTGTGGCGATTCCTAAAAGTTCTAAAAATCAACCTTCCATATGACCCAGCAATCCCCTTACTGGGAATATGCCGAGAAGAACTCAAATCACTCTATAAAAAAGATACCTGCACACGTATGTTTATGACAGCATTGTTCACAATAGCAAGAACATGGAAACAACTGTGCTGCCCATCAAAACTGGATAAAAATAGTGGTACATGTACACAATCAAATACTACGCAGTCATAAAGAAGAACAAAATCATGAACTTTGTAGCATCTTGGATGAACTTAGAGTCTATAATACTGTGTGATCTTTCACAAACAAAGAACTGAGTATCACATGTTCTCACTCATAAGTGAACCTTGAACGACTATCATAATACCATAAGAAAAGGAATGACAGTTGCAGGAAACTGGGGTTTTGGGAGGTGGAATTGGCAGTAGTGGGAAACTGCCTGGGGTAGGGGGGCACACCTCATCAACAAGGGTAACTGAACAATGAATATTTGTATACCTAACCCTGAATTGTACCCCACAACTTTAAAAAAATTTAAAAAAATTTATGAAACAAAAAATTATGAAAGAAAAAATAAAATATTATTGTCATAAAAATTATTACGTATTCAAAAATTGACCAGAATATTGCAGTCATTTTCCTTTTTTTCTTCTTTTTTGAAGAGACCAAAATATGATGTGTTTATCACTTCATTCAAGGTTATTTGAATTTAAAAAATCTTCCAGTGAGTTCATGTATAAGTTACTCTTTGAAAAGCTTATTAATATAATAGAATTTCACACTTCTATCTAAAAGAAAGTTACTGATTCTTAGGAAAGTTTTGTTTTCAGTGTGTGTAAAACAATCATATTTCAATAAAATCTATCTTTGATTTGCTTCAGATTTTAAACTATATCAAAACTAGTTGATACTTTTTCTATTAAATGAACATAAGCTTCTATGCATATACATGCTCACACATGCATATGCAAGCATTCACACACACGGGAAATTATTGTTATACTCAAACTAAGGGCATAATGGAAAAAGTAATGAACTACATGTAAGAGAAATTAGCAATGGCAAAAGACTACAGTTTGAATATCTTTCTCAAACCCAACTCTACAATGTGTTTAATTACTTAAAAAAAAATTGAATCAAACATGTGAACTCCAGTCTGAGGGGCGGTGCATGTTATGACAAATTTCTTCAGAGCAGGTAAATATGTTTTAAGAACAAAATTGAATATGTCAAGTAAGAATAGACATCTGAAAACAATTTGATTTAAAAATATCAATCTGATTAAAAATGACAAAGAACACTCTGTCATATCCATTGGTCATATTGTCTATTGGTCATGATTTCATAATACTCTGTCCATAGTCAATTTAGGATTACAGTATAATCAACTATGGGATTTTCAAAACTTAAACATTTAATTTAATCTTGAAGAACTAATTACAGGTTATAATCACTTTGGTTTGGAAAATGAATTATATTTGATTTGAAAAGGACATTTGTAAAAATATATATAGCCATTGTACTAAGCAGCATCTACAAAATGCCTAGCACTGGACAACTTGTTAATATTTGGTGAAATTGTCAATGTATAGCAATGTCAGTATATTAATCTCTCTTTATATAGTATATAGAACACTTAAAGCTCAGAAGTTCATATTATTTGTCAAGATGTTTTATTCTAGCAAGCATAAAGTAAAAATATTTTTACATTCGAGTCTTTCATTAAAACACTACTTTTCCTCAATTAACATCAGCATCATTCTCAATGGATTCCGCAAGGAGGATTTATGGAAGGACAGAATAAAGTTTCTTTCTATTTGAGTTCCTTTTAAACATATTTATTTTTTTAGACCTTATATAACATGTCCAAAAATGAATAGATCTTTTTAGGAGCCTAACATTATCTAAAAGAATAATAAATTGAATTTTACAACACACTGTAATTTTATTAATAAAAACCAGAAAAGGAGATTGCTTGAAAGAGATTCAGAATCGATCTTATATTAGTGGTGACTACTCAATAGTTTGCATGAAATAAAATTAAAGTTGTTTTGTTACAACAGTAAGAAAATAACAAGTTTAAAGCTGATTCTAAACAAGATGGCATTGCTGTCTAGTTGATAAAATATTGAAAAATGATGCCCAGATTTTATTTCATTAATTATTAATCTTGTTCCTTTTAATAATATTGGTTTTGTTTTTAGAAGAAACAGCAGTGAGCATCAAAACCTTATTTTGTAGTCGGCAGCTTGGTCAAAAAATGAAATTACCTTACCTCAGAATGCAGTATCTTTGTTTGAATAGCTTATAATGCAAATTAAAATTTTATAATTCCCTTTAAAATTACAGATTTGGGGTCCTTAGCATATGTTAAAATGTTTTAAAAATCAACATTTTCATATTTACCTTATAATTCTCAAATCACTACTTTTCTTGCTGGATGAATTAAAATATGTTAAAGAATCAAGTCTTATTCAAATCTTAATTAAAATCTCATTATTGAATAATGGCTTTATGCAAAAAAATTCTATAGGCCAGAAATGTGAGATATATAGGAACACTACCCCTAGGAGACTATTAACCCAGAAATGTTAATGCTTTATTCTTCAACTCATGCTTCCTAAAATTGACCTTGTCCCAGTCTTATAATGCACATTGTGTGAAGATTCACCCTAACTCATCAACATTGAAGGTGAGAGTTTTAGTTTTCTGTGAGAAATTATGGAATTATGCATCTGTATTTCCTCAAGAGTGAGTGAGTGTTAGAGAACTGACAGGCCAATCCTCAGGAAAATTAAGATAACAAGAGAATAGAATACTGTTCTCCATCATTACCTGAAGAGCATAGAAAAAATATTTAATTGGTCAGAAATGAACTCTCTTAAATTTTTTTTGTAATTTAAGCAAAAGAAAAGTGCCATGATCTCATGGACTTGGTTGTAAGCATTTTAGATCTTATAAGTTGTATTAATTTGAATGTCTCTAAATGCAATTATTAAAATACCTGACTATAGGACATTAAAGATTCAGGAGATTATTTTCCACATAAAATAAAGTTCAGTTATGAACCATTCAATGTTGGTGCAACTCTTCAGTGATGTTACCACATATGGTACATGGGGTTAGAGTATGTCAATCTAGAGTGTCAATGTCTTTCCCCTATATTTGTAATGTGTTTCTTTCCATACAAATGAAGAAATTTGCTATTGAAAAATCAAAACCTCTTGAAATAATATTTAGTTTCCAAATAATGTAAGCACTTACAATATCTCTTATATAAGGAAATTCAAAGGACTTTAGTTATGTCCTCGTCTCTTTTTCTCCCACTGTAGCAGTCATGAAACTGAATTCGGAGGACATTTTAATTCGATACATGTACTTACAACTAACTCTTTGCAGCTTTATATTGTCTACCTATTACCCTAATCAATTATCATCTTGTTGCCCATCTTTTCAATAATTTTTAGTTAGGTATTTTCAAATGCCCAAAATAGTTATTATATTTTCACATAAAGTTTAGAAAAGACATTTATTGAAATAAGTTGACTCAAAAGTTTGGATCCCTAAAAATGTAATTTTGTTTCGATGGTGAAATTATCTTCCTGAGACAGGTCTACTTCAACATTGAGGTGATGCAATAGTTGTGATCAGCAGCTAAGCACATCACTGTGCACACTATAAGATATGCATTTCCTAACGTTACTGGAAATTTCTTCTGTTTCCCTTGGTACAACAAAAATGCATTTCATTATCATTCCTTTCACCCCTGTCCATCTCAGTGCTTCTTGCATGCTTCTCTTACTTTGTTCTCTGATTGCTTTTGAGGATTTGGATTTAGGGGGGAGCCCCCACTGTCTCTCAGAGCAAGAGAAAACTATGTGGTATCTTTTACCCTTAGCATTTAGTTGCTTCAGATTTTTCTTAGGACCAACAAGTAAATAAAAATTTACTTTCTTGTTAAAACAAACTTACCTTACAAATAAATATAAGCACGTCTAAGGAAGACTTTTGTGCATTAAACAACTAAGAAGTTTTGGCAGCTATCATTCTGGGGCTTTCTTTGTCCCTCTATCACTTTGGATCTCCTTTTTTTTTTAGAAGTCATGTCTTTTGATTCCTTAGCTTTCACTCTCATTTTACTGTAAGTACATGTTTATAACACATCCTCAAAAAAATTCAACTTAAAAGTAATTTTCTTGGCGAGGTAGTAGAAGATGGTGACAGAATAAGTCACACTATATTAGTCCTTGTGTGGGTGAGTGTGTGGACAATTTTGCTTATGTGAGTAAGTGGGCACGTGAGTGGCAGACTGAATGGGGACTCAGAAGCAAGTGGTCAGGGGTTTCCTGGTGAAGCAGCCAGTGCGGCAGTTGCTCAACTTGAAGCATAGAGCTTCCAAGGGCACAGAAACTGAGTGCCATTTTTTATAAAATCAGAAATACTCTTCCCTGGAAGGAAATGCTGGATCTAGGCACTTTCTCACCACTGCACTGCTTGGCCAGACACTGACAGCACAGCCAGAGGCAGAGACCCACTGGAAAAGACCAACTACCACCTTGAAAACAGGGCAAGGGAGTACTTACCATGGAGCAACAGATCCAATCTCTGTGATCAGTGTGTTAACTATCCAGGGGTTGATTGTGATGCAGAGGGGATATCCTAAAAGCATAAACTACTCCCGAGGAAGAGTACAAGTGCTGATTCTCAGGTGCACCATCCACTACCCTGATTCAGTCATGGGACAGAGTGTGACCAGAAAAGAATGAGGAAGACCCTTAAAAAACCAGTGGTGAGTTTGGGGCTGACCCCACCTCCTCCTTTCAAGCAATCCTCTGAACAACAGACCCACATGGCTTGGGCAAGACTGAGAGGGATGAACCCAGGTGGAGCCTGGGCATCAGCTGTGATAGGAGGGCTCTACTCCAGGATAAGCCTGGTCGGTGCAGCTCCCACCCTACCATAAGTACTTGGGGAAAAGACAATCCCACACTTCTCCACTGGTGGGAATCCCCCTGACCATATGAGAGTGAAAAGAGAGGACTGAAAGTCAACCAATGCACAATTCCCCCTCATCCTTCCCTGGGCAGGGCAGTGGGGAGATTGTAAATGTGGCCACAGCTCTGCAGGAGACAGCAGAGGAGCTTACCTGTGAACAACCGAGAGGAACAATTACAGAACCTCCCATAAGAAGGCAGATAGGTTTTTATGCTTTTTATATATTTTATATTTTTTTATCTTTTATTTTTTTAAGTTGAGGGTAATGGTGGCTGGCACCCTTCCATTTGCTGCTGTTTTTTATTTTAATTTTTTTTGCTTTTTCTTTTTGCATGAATGTGTACATAAGGGTTCAACTTGCATTATTCCTGGCTTTTTTCTTTTTTTCTCCTTGTTTCATTTTTTGTTTTCTATTTAGGTGTGTATGTGAGTGATACAGTAGTCATTTTCAGGGTTTTGTTGTTGTTGGTTTCTGCTTTTGTTTTTCCATATTTTTTTGTCTGTTCTATTTCTTTCTACTTTTCTGTGCTCTCCACATGTCTGCTAATGTATCTTGGACTCAAGGGGCACACACACATACCCAATGCATCATCATATAGAGTGGTGGTGGAGAGTGGGTCTCTAGGAGCCCATAAGACAGTAAATGAACATTGTGATTTGTAAGTAGTTTCTGAATCCTAGCTCCCCATCCTCAGCCTTATTCAATTCTCAAAATTACAAGGGAAAAGAAAGCTTCCCACCTTGAGCCCTGCTTCAAAATAGAACAAATTCAGAGCCCTAGTCAGGGAAGAATAGAGAGCTGAACAAACATCTGAAAGCTGAAAGCCCATGCCACTGAACAATAGAACTAAAGAAGAAAGAAAGAGATCTGTCACAAATGAGGAAAACCAACAGGAGAACGCAGAACACATGTAAAATCAAAGAGTGTACCAAAGAGCAAACACCTGTAAAATCAAACCTTAGCACCCAAACCATGGAAGTCAGCAAGGATTGGCTCCAGAATATAACAGGAATTAGGGATTGGAAGGAAAGAGTGAACAAGAATCAAGAAAAGCAAGATGCAACACTGAAATAACAGAGATTTTGGCCATAAAAATCTTCATCCAGGAAGTAAATAACAAGATGACAAGCATGGAAAGCAGAATTAATCAAGCAGAAGAAAGAATTTCAGAACTTTAAGTCCAAAGTATAAATTTAATATGATCTGTAAAAAACATAGAAAGAAAACTCAGAAAGAAAGAACAAAGCCTGCAAGAGATGTGATTATTTCGAGAGGCCAAACCCATGCCTGACTGCTATTCCAGAAGAAGAAAGGGAAATGGTGAACATCTTGGAGCAAGTATTCTAGTAGGTTATCCAAGAAAACTATTCCCATCTCACCAGAGATGTGACCATTCAAACACAAAGATACAGGGAAACCCTATAAAGCATCAAATGAGAAGACCAACCCCTAGACACATAGTAATCGCCTACACAAAGTAGGTACAAAATAAAAAATCTTAAAGGCAGCAAGAGAGAAAAGTGACTACCTGTCGGAGAAGGCCAATCAATATACCAGCATACCTATAGGCAGAAACCCTACAAATTAGAAGGGACTGGTATCCAATTTTCAAAGTTCTCAAATATAAATAATTTAAACCAAGAATTTCCTACCCAGCCAAGCTCAAATTGATTAGCAATGAAAAATTAAAATTATTCCCAGACATTCAATTCCTAAGAAATTATGCAGCTTCCATCCTAGCCCTATAGGAGATACTTAAGAAGGTATTAAGCACAGAAGAAAGAAAAATAGAATGACCATATACTTCCCAAGAGAACCAGAGAACACAGAATCAACAGATAATAATCATGACTGCAAATTTGAAAACTACACATACATCACCTGAAAATTTTAAAGTAAATAAACAAACAAGTAACTTTATAAGAACCTCATGACAGGGATAAACAGTCACATTTCAATAATCAACCTGGATGTGAATGAACTCAATGAACCACTGAAAAGACAGAGAATAGCAAACTGGATTTTTTTTTTTAAGGCCCAAGAAGTTGCTGTATCCAGAAAACTCATCTCACCATAAGGGACTCACACAGACTCACAGTTAGAGTATGGAAAATAAACTTCCAGGAAAATGAAGCACAAAAAAAGATAGGAGTTGGGAACTCAATATCAGACAAAACAGCCTTTAAGCTATAAAAAAATAAAAACGATATGAAAGGACACTACATAATGATAAAAGGTTAATTCCAACAACCAGAAATATCTTTCCTAAACATATATGCACTCAAAAAAGGAGCACCAGTTTTTATAAAGCTACTACTAAGTAAACTAAAACAAAGATATTGACTCTAACACTATTATAACTGAAGACTTAAATATCCCACTAACAACTCTAGATAGATCATCAAGGCAAAAAAATCAACAAAGATATCTGGAGGTTCAATTTGACATTTGACCAAATGAACTTAATATATACCTACAGGACACTCCACCCAACACCACAAAATTTATGTTCTACTCATAACCCCTCAGAATATACTTTGAGATCTATCACATCCTTAGTCATAAATAAATCATAAACAAATTTCATGGGATTGAAATACTGCCATGTACCTTCTCAGATGACAGTGGAATAAACATAAATATCAACACCAACAAAATTCCCCCAGACCCCACAAAGACATAGACACTAAACAGCATGATGCTCAATGACTCCTGAGTCAACACAGAAATCAAAAAAGAAATGAAAATCTTCATGGAAACAAATGAAAATGAAGAAACATCTTACCCAAACCTCTGGGATGCCATGAAAATGGTTCTAAGAGGGAATTTATATCTCTATAAACACATGTCCCGTAAATGCAAAAATGAAAAGTTAATAGTCTAACAAATCACCCAATGAAGCTGAAAGGACAAAACTGCCAAAGCTTTAACTTTAGCAGAAGAATCCAGATCACCAAAGTAAAAGCCCAAATAAGGAACATAGAGTCAAAACTATCACAGATAAACATCAACAGAACAAAAAAGTCTTTCTTTGAAAGGATAAACAAAATTGATCTGACCCCTAGCCAGAAGGACCAAGAAAAAGAGAGAAAAATCCCAAATAAACAAAATCAGAAACACAAAAGATCAAATCACAACAAACACTGAGGAAATACAAAAGATTATCAGAGATTACTACACACACCTGTGTGGAAACAAACTTGATAAACTAAATGAAATAGAAGACTTTCTGACATCACACAGCCTGCCAATGTTGAAACAAGATGGCATTGGTACACTAAATAGACCAATAACAACCCAGGAAATTGATTTCATCATAAGAAAATAACCTACAAAAACAGTTCTGTATCAGAAGAAGAATTCTAGAAGAATTCTACAAAATGTACAAGGAGGAGGTTATACTCTTCCTACTGAAAGTGTTCCAGGCAATTTAGAAATAAAGAATACTCCCCAAACCATTTTATGAAGCTAACATCACACTGATACCAACCGTGTAAAGATCCAAAATAACAGAGAACTATAGGCCAATATCCCTGATGAACATAGATGCAAAGATTCTCAACAAGATTCTAGTAAATCAGATCCAACAACACATCTCAAAAATCATCCACCATAACCAAGTAGGCTTCATTCCCAGGATTCAGGACTGGTTCAACAACCACAAGGCCATAAATGTAATTAAATACAACTGCAGATGTAAAAATAAAAACTGCATCATTATATCATTAGATGCAAAAACAAGCTTCTGTTAAAATTCAATATCCCTTCTTGATAAAATTCCTTGAACACCTAGGCAGAGGTAGAATACACCTCAAAATAGTAAGTGGCATCTATGACAAACTCATAGCCAGCATATTACTAAATGAACAGAAACTGAAAGCATTTTCTCTTAAAACTGGAACAAGACAAAGCTGTTCATTTGTACCCCTCCTGTGGACATCGTGTTGGAAGTCCTGGCTAGAGCAATTGGAAAAGAGAAGGAAATTCCGTTTGAAATACCATTCATAATTCCATTTACAATAGCCACCAAAAAATGAGATACCTTGACATCTTACTAACCATAAAAGTGAAAGAGCTTTACAATTAGACCTACAAAACTCTGCTCAAACAATTCCAAGGAGACACAAACAGATGAAAAATATTCCATGCTCATAGATAGGAAGAATCAACATTGTTAAGATGTCCATCCTACCAAAGGCAATCTATATATTCAATGCAATACCAACATCATTCCTCCTCAGACCTGGAAATGACAATACAGAAATTCATATGGAAACATCAGTATTCATGAATAGCCAAAACAACCTTCAGCAAAAGAAACAAAGAACACTTGCTTTCAAATTTAGGATTCACTAAGATGATCAAGATGAGTTCATTTTGTGATCCTCAACTTAACTCTGTCTGCAAAAATATATATTTTTAAAGATCATATTCACAGTTCCATGAGATCATATATTTTGGAAGACCTCCATTTACCCACCACATGAGCATTTTGGGAAATAAAACTTCCAATTTCTTTTTTTAATTTAAGATATGGGATACAATTGAGGATCGGTATACAAGTGAACATACTACAGGTAACGTTTGGGCCTCCATTTGGTCCCCACTTTGCCTGGTTTGAGTTCAGGTACCCTTATCAATGTTGTGCCCCCACCTCTCACTCCAGCAACATCCCACTACTGCCAATCCCTTTCTAATAGTATTATCGTAAATGCTCAGAGTCCACTTAAGAGTTGCTGCAAGCCAGGCTCGGTGGCTTAGCCTGTAATCCCGTGCCTTTGGGAGGCTGAGGTGAGTGGATTGCCTGAGCCCACAGGTTTGAGACCCACCTGGGTAGCGAGACCTCATCTCTACAATAAGTCAAAAAATCAGCCGGGCAAGGTAGTGCATGCCTGTAATTCCGGCTATTTGGAAGGCTGAGGTGGAAGGATTGCCAGAGCCCAGCAGGTCGAGGCTGTGGTGGCCGGGAGCGGCCACTGCACTCCAGTCTGGGCGACAGAGTGAGACTTCAACTCAAAAAAAAAAAAAAGAGTTGCTGCAAAGATCATGTTTGTTCTTCTTTATGATTGCATAATATTCCATTGTGTATATGTACCACATTTTTTAAATATAGTCCAGTCTCCATGGGCAGCACAATTGGTTCCTTGTTTTTGCTATTGTGAATAATCCTGCAATAAACATGCCTCTGCAGGGAAATATTTTGTAGAATGATTTGAGTTCCTCTGGGTATATTGCCAGTAGGGGTATCCCAGTAGGGGTATTGCTGGGTCATATGGAATGTAAATTTGTAGTTCTTTTAGAGTCTATAATACTGAATGATCTATCATAGAATTAAAAAAAAAAAACTGAGTACCACATGTTCTCACTCATATGTGGATCTTGAACAATTATCATAATACTGTAAGAAAAGAATTGGCAGTAGTTGGAACTGTCATGATGGAGGAATGGGATTGGGAGTAGTGGGCAACTACCAGGGGAGGAGGAGCACAGCTCATCAACATGAATACGTGCATAATGAATATTGTACACCTAACACTGAATTGTACCACACATCTTCAACAACAGCAACAACAACAAAATTAAAGCTAATTAGAAATTCAACCTTATACTGGAACAATAATGAACAAAAAAAAAATGAAGAATGCACCATTTGTAAATAAATAAGTAAATAAATAAATAAACCACCATGTTGTTTTCCATAGAGGTTGAACTAGTTTGCATTCTCACCAGCAGTGTAGAAGTGTTCCCTGTTCTCTGCCTGCATCTCTTGCTTTTGTTTTATTAATGATGGCCACTCTTACTGGAGTGAGGTGGTATTTCAATGTGGATTTGATTTGCATTTCTGTGATGATTAGTGAGTCTGAGCACTTTTTCATGCATCTGTTGGCTGCCTATATATTTTCTTTTAAGAAGTGCCTATTCATGTCTCTTGCCCACTTCTTAGTGGGACTGTTTTTTTTTTCTTTTCAGCCCATTTAAGTTCCTTTATGGATCCTGGATGTTAGGCGTTTGTCAGATGTGTAGTTGGCAAATATTTTTTTCCCATTTTGTGGTCAATCTCTCCACTCTTAATTTTCTTTTTTCTTTCTTTCTATCTTTCTCTCTCTCTCTCTCTCTCCCTCTCTCTCTCTTTCTTTCTTTCTTTTTTTTACCTTGCAGAAGCTATTCAGTATAATGAGGTCTCACTTGTCTATCTTATCTCTTATGGCATGTGCACCTTGGGTTTTGATCAGGAATTGGTTTTCTACTCTGATTTCTGTAAGATTGACTCCTGCATTTTCTAAGATTCTTATAGTTTAAGATTTTACATTTAGGTCTTTGATCCCTTTAGGGTTGATTTTTGTGTAGGGTGATAGGCAGGGGCCTGTTTCAATCTTCTGCATGTGGTGAGCCAGTTTTCCCAGCACCATTTACTGAATAGGTTCTCCTCTCCCCAGTGGTTCTGTGGAGGATTTGTCAAAGATGAGTTGGTTGAGAAATTGAAGTTTTGCTTCAAGAATCTCTATTCTGTTTCATTGGTCTATACACCTATTCTTGTACCAATACTAGACTGTTTTGATTTTTTAGCCTTATAGTAAACCTAAAGTCTGAAAGTGTGAAAACTACTGCTTTGTTTTTTCTGCTAAGGATTATTTTGTTTATTTTTGGTTGTTTATGTTTCCATATGAATTTCTTTATTGTCATTTCCAGCTTTGAGAAAAATGATATTGGTACTTTAAATGTTATTGAGTTCAATCTGTAGATGTCTTAGGTAGGATAAGGATCTTAACGATGTTGATTCTTCCAATCCATGAGCATGGAATATTTTTCCATTTATTTGTGTCATCTCTGATTTCTTTGAGCACTGTTCTGCAGTTTTCATTGTAAAGGTCTTTCATATCTCTGGTTAGGAAGATAAGATGTTTCTTTGTTTTGTGGCTATTGTGAACAAAACTGTGCTTTTTATTGGGGTTTCTGTTTGTTTGTTATTGGTGTATAGAAATGCAAATGTCTTCTGCACATTTATTTTATACCCTGAGACTTTGCTAGAATCTTGTTGAGAATTTTTATCTCTATGGTTATTAGAAATAATGGCCTGTAGTGTCCTTTTTTTGTTGAAACTTTACCCAATTTGAGTATCAATGTGATATTACTTTTATAAAATGATTGGGGAGAATTCTGTATTTCTCAATTGTTTAGAATAATTTCAATAGGATTGGTGTCACCTCTTCCTCGTACATTTTGTAGAATTTTGCTGGAAAGTCATCTGGTACAGAGCTTTTGTTTTGGTTTGGTTTTGGTAGTTATTTTATTATGACAGAGTCAATTTCACGGGTTGTTTTTGGTCTATTTGGTGTCTAAATGTCTTCTTGTTTTAACCATGGGAGGTTGCACGATGCTAGAAATCCTCCATTTCATTGAGCTTATCAAGTTTGTTTCCATACATGTGTGCATAGAAGTCTCTGATAATCTTTTGTATTTCTTTGGTGTCAGTTGTGATTTGATCTTTTGCATTTCTCTTTGTTCTTATGTGGGCTTTTCTCTCTTTATCTTGGTTATTCTGGCTAGGGGGGTCTATCAATCTTTTCTATTCTTTCAAAGAACCAGATTTTTGTTTTTATATTTCTATGCTATTTTTATCTTTTATGTCCTGTATTTGGGCGTTTACTTCAATGATCTGGATTTTTTCCACTAAAGTTAGGATATGATGGTACTGTCTTTCCAGCTCCCTTAGGTAAGTTTCCAGTTTCTTGATCAAGTTGCAAAGTACAATTATTTTTCATTATTTTAACGATGTGGGATACAATTCAGGGTTAGATGCACAAATATTCATTATGCAGGTACCTTTGTTGATGAGGTGTGCCCCTCTCTCCTCTTGCAGTTCTGTCAACTGCCAATTCCACCCCCCTTCCCTAGCAGTTTCTCACTATGACAATCCCTACCTATAGTATTATGATGAATTGTTCAAGGTTCACTTATGAGAGAGAACATATTGTACTCTGTTCTTTGTTTCTGTGAGAAATCACTGAGTGTGATAGACTCTAAATCCATCCAAGTTGCTGTGCCGTCCATATTTTTACCCTTTTTCATGACTGCATAATATTCCATTGTGCATATATACCACATTTTAAAAATTAAGTCCGGTTTCAATGGACAGCATGGTTGGTTCCATATTTTTGCCATTGTGAATAGAACTGCAGCAAACATGTGTGTTCAGGTAACTTTTTGATAGAATGACTTGAATTATTCCAGGTATATTCCCAATAGGGGGATTGCTGGGTCCTACAGAAGGTTAATTTCTAGTTCTTTCAGAAATCATCACTCTGTCTTTCAAAGAGATTGCACTAGTTTGCATACCCACCAGCAGTGTAGAAGCATTCCTTTTTCTCCACATTCTCACCAGCATCTGTTGTTAGTAGTGTTAATGATGGCCATTCTTACTGGGTTAGGTGGTATCTCAATGTAGTTTTGCTTTGAATTTATCTGATGATTAGTGAGGTGAGGGATTTTTGATGTGTCTGCTGGCTGCCCATATATCTTCTTTTGAGAAATATCTATTCACGTCGTATGCCCACTTTTTAATGGGGCTGTTTGGTTTTTTTCTTTTTGGCACATTTGAGTTCCTTTTAGATCCTAGACTTTAGACTTTTGTCAGATATAAGGCTAACAAATTTTTTTTTCCTATTCTGTGGGTTGTCTCCCACTCTCTTGATGGTTTTTCTTTTCTTTTCTTCTTTTTTTTTTGCTTTGCAGAAGCCTGTAAGTTTGATGAGGTCCTACTTGTCTATCTAATCTCTTATGGTATGGCCACTTGGGGTTTTGATCAGAAATTGGTTGCCAGTTCCAATTTCCATAAGGATGTCTCTTGCATTTTCTAAGATTCTTGTAATTTGAGGTTTTACCTTTGATCCGTTTAGAGTTAAATTTTGTGCATGGTGATAGGGAGGGGTCCTGTTTCAATCTTCTGCATGCAATCAGTCAGTTTCCCAGCACCATTTACTGAATAGGTTCTCCTCTCCCCAGTGGTTGTTGTTGGAGGCTTTGTCAAAGATAAGTTGGTTGTGAAAATGAAGCTTTGTGTCCAGATCTCTATCCTCTTCCATTTGTCTATGTACCTGTTCTTGTACCAATACCAGGCTGTTGTGATTACTGTAGTCTTATAGTAAAGTTTGAAGTCTGAAAGTGTTATACCTCCTGATTTGTTTCTTTTCATAAGGATTGTTTTGGATATTTGTGATCATTTATGTTTCTATATGAATTTCTGTATTTCATTTCCAAGTCTGAGAAGAATGATGTAGATTGCTTTTGGTAGAATAGACATCTTAACAGTGTTGATTCTTCCTATATCCATGAGCATGGAATATTTCTCCATTTGTGTCTTGGATTTCTTTGAGCAGTGTTTTGTAGTTCTCATTGTAAATGTCTTTCACTTCTCTGGTTAGGAAAAGCTGAGGTAGTTTATTTATTTATCTATTTATTTATTTATTTATTTATTGTGTGGCTATAGTGAATGCGATGATGCTTTTTATTTGGTTCTCCACATGTTTGTTGGTGGTGTCAAGAATAGAAATGCTGGGAGACTTCCATCAAGATGACAATAAGACAGGTTGAACTGTGAGAGTCTCTGCAAAAGCAAGTGTCCATAAAGACTCTGCATGAGTAGGCATGTGTCAGTGGATGAGTAAAAGTCCCTCTGAGGGGAGACTCTGATTCATGTCCCTGAGTCTCTCCTCTGGTGGTGACTGCAACCCCCATCACCATGCAATTGGTGCCACTGGCACGCAGGATTATCTGCTGTTCTCAGGACTCTCCTGAGAAAAGCCTGCCAAATGCTGCTGATTCTCATCACCTAGTGCCTGCCCATATCATCACCTCTGACAGCAGAGGGGAGAGGCTGGAGATCAAAGCTGAAGGGAAGCTGGACTTACAGGAATGACCTCTGAGTGAGTTTTTGTTGTTGCTGTTCTTCTTCTTCTCATTTTTTTTGCTTGTTTGTTTGCTTGTTTTTTTCCCTCTCTTTCTGTTTTCAATAATGTTTTCATACTTGGTTTGTTTCTGTTATTGTATTGATTTATTTTTATAGACCTCCTTTTTGTGTATGGTATTTTCGGGGGAAAGTACATTAGTAGGGGGTTTTGTTGGTTTGTGTGTTTGTATAAATTTTGGTATGTTCTAGTTTTTTTAAAAAAATATTTTCTGTCTTTGTTTGTGTCTCTTTTCATTTGTTAGTTGGTATGTCTGTCTGTTTTCCCTCTTACTCTGATATCTCTCTAACTTCCTCTCACTCCCCCTTTTTGAATATTTTTTGTTTTCTTACCTCATTTTGATTTCAGGGAGAAAATCTATATTACCACTGCATAGACAGTTTGTGAGGCAGTGGAAAGCTAGGTTCCAGGGGGCCCACACATCTGTCAGTGGACACCGGGTTCTGTAAATAGCTTATGAATCACAGCCCTAACCTCAAACCTCAAAACTGCAAAAGGTACAACCCCAGTTCACATTCCAGCTTCAAAATGGAAGAAAACCAGAAATGCCAGGAAGAATAGGAGATTGAGCAAAGAGAAGTAAAAGCTGCCACCCATCCCTGAATAACAGAATTAAAGAATTGGTTAAAAAAAAGGGGGGGGGGGAATCTACACAAATGAAGAAAAAACAAAAGAAGAATATGGGTTTCACAAACTCCAGGGAAGACAGATATTGAGAATACAAACTTTGAAACACAAACAATGAAGAGCCCCCCAAAATGACTGGTCGCAAACCAGAAACCTAGCTATCAAGACATTAATTGAGAGAATAAATAGGATTGAGGTAAGACAAGAGGAAAGAATGAAGGAGTTGATAACTGAGCTAACAACAGTAAAGAATACAGCAAATGAAATAAATAACAAACTGATATGCATGGAAAGTAGAATTAGTCAAGCAGAAAAAAGAATCTCAGATCTTGAGAACCAAAATATGGAACTAATCCAAACTTTCAAAAACATAGAAAAGAAGCTTAAAAAGATAGTACAAAGCCTTCAAGAGATGAGTGATTATCTCAAGAGGCCAAACCTAAGAGTAATTGTACTTCCTGAGGCAAAAAGAGCGACAGAGACCACCCTGGAACAAACATTCCATGAAGTTATCCAAGCAAACTTCCCTCATCTCATCAGTTATGCGACTTTTCAAACATAAGAGATTCAGGGAACCCCCGTGAGACAAAAAAGGAGAATACCAACTCCCAGACACATAATAATTTGCCTACACAAAGACAATATAAAAGAAAAAATCCCAAAGGCAGCAAGAGTAAAAGGTCAGACTACCTACTGGGGAAGATCAATTAAAATAGTAACAGACTTAGCTACAAAAATATTTCAGGCTAGGGGAGCTTGGAGTTCAATCTTCAAAGTTCTCAAAGATAAACAATATCAACCAAAAATTACCTACCCAGCTAAGCTAAGCTTCATCAGTGATGGAGAATTAAAATATTTCCCAGACATTCAATCCCTAAGAACTTATGCTGCCTCCAGACCAGCTCTAAAAGAAACACTTAAGAAAGTATTAGGCACAGAAGGGAAAAAAAGGACAACATCCTTCACAAGAATGCAGCAAAAAGATTGAAACCCACATGAATCAACCCCCAAATTAAAGAAAGACAACAAACAAATAGCAACACAACAAACTCTATAAGAACCCCATGACAGGGATAAACTCTCACATTTCAATAATTAGTCTGAATGTGAATGGACTAAATGCACCACTGAAAAGACATAGAATGGCAAAATGGACAAAATATCATGAGGTAACAATATATTGTGTCCAAGAGACTCATCTCACCAGAAAGGGCACTAGCAGACTCAAAGTAAGAGTATGGGAAACAAAATTTCAGGTAAACGGAACACAAAAGAAAGCAAGAGTCATGATATCAATATCAGACAAATAACCCTTTAAACTATCAAAGGTTAAAAAAATAGAGAAGGTCACCACATGATGATAAAAGGTTCAATCCATCAAAAAGATATATTCATCCTAAACATTTACGCACCCAACATAGGAGCATCAACTTTCATAAAGCAGTTTCTAGGTAAACTTAAAAAAGATATTAACTCTAACACTATCATAGATGGGGACTTAAATATCCCATTCATAACCCTAGACAGATCATCAAGACAAGAAATCAACAGGGAGATCTTGATGCTTGACCAAATGAACTTAATTGATACCTACAAACACTCCACTCAATGACCATGAAATATACTCATCATCACATGGAGCACACCCTAAGATCGACCACATCCTTGGTCAAAAATTAAACACAAACAAATTTCAGAAGATTGAAATTCTGCCATGCACCTTCTCAGACCACAGTGGAATAAAGATAATATAGACACCAATAAAGTTTCCCCAAAACCCACAAAGACATGAACACTAAGTAGCATGATGCTAAGCAACTCCTAGGTCAACATGGAAATCAAAACAGAGATTAAAAGATACCTGGAAATAAATGAAAATGAAGAAACATCTAACCGAAATCTCTGGAATTTCATGAAATCAGCACTAAGAGGAAAATTCATCTCACTGCAAGCACACATGAAGGAAATGGAAAGATCACAAGTTAACAGTCTAACCAATCACCTAAAGAAGCTGGAAAAGCAAAACCACCAAAACCCTAACTTCAGCAGAACAATCTAGATAACCAAAATAAACTCAAATCCGGGACATAGAAGACAAAAAAAAAAAAAAAAAATCAATGAAACAAAAAGCTGCTTCTTTGAAAGGATAAACAAGATTGATGGTACCTTAGCTAGAGTGACCAAGATAAAGAGAGAAAAAGGCCAAATAAACACAATCATAAATGCAGAAGATGAAGTCACAACTGACCCTTAAGAAACAGAAAAGATTATCAGAGACTACTATGTACACTTGTATGTAAACAAACTTGAAAACCTAAATTAAATGGAGGACATTCTGACATCATGCAACCTCTCCAGATTGAAACAAGGAGAATTTGAGACCCCAAGTAGATCAAAACAATCCAGAAAAGTGACTACATCATAAGAAAACTGCCTACAAAACAAAGCCCTGGACCATTCTACTTTCTAGCAGAATTCTACAAAACATACAAGGAGGAACTGATACCAATCCTATTGAAAGAATTCCAAGCAACTGAGAAAGATGGAACTCTTCCCAAATCATTTTATGAAACTAACAACACATTGATACCCAAAACCAAGTAAAGATCCAACAAAGAAGGAGAACTACAGGCCAATATCCTTGATGAATATAGATACTAAAATTCTCAACAAGGGTCCTAGCAAACTGGAGTCAACAGCACATCTCAAAAATCATCCACCACAACCAAGTAGGCCTCATCCCTAGGATGCAGGGCTGGTTGAACATTTGTAACATCATAAACGTAATTAAATCCATCAACAGATGTAAAAACAAAGACCACATGATTATGGTATTAGATGTGGAAAGAGTTTTTTTTTTATAAAATCCGGCACCTCTTCTTGATAAAAACCCTTGAATATCTAGGCAGAGATGCAGCGTATCTCAAAGTAGTGAGAGTCATCTATGAGAAACCCACAGCCAGCATATTGCTAAACAGACAGAAATTGGAACCATTTCTCCTGAAAGCAGGAACATGACAAGGATGCCTACACTGACCTCTCTTGTTCAATATAGTTTTGGAAGTCCTAGCTAGAGCATTCAGACAAGAGAAGAAGATCAGGGGTATCCAAATAGGAAATGAGGAAGTCAAGTTATCCCTCTTTGCAGATGACATTATTCTAGGCTTCAAAACCCCAAGAGAATCTGTCAAAAGCCTCCTTACACTGATAAAGATCTTTGGCAAAGTCTCAGGTATACAACAAATGTGCAAAATACAGTTGCATCTCTATACACCAATAAAAAGCAAACAGTAATCCAAATAAAAAGCACAATCCCATTCACAATAGCCACACACAAAAAAGAAATACTTGGCATCTTCCTAACAAGAGATGTGAGAGATCTTTACAACGAAAACTACAAAATACTGCTCAAAGAAATCAAAGATGACACAAACAAATGGAAAAATATTCCATGCTCATTGATTGAAAGAATCAATATTCTTAAGATATCCATCCTTCCTAAGGTCACCTACAGATTTAACACAATATCCATTAAATTACCAGCAGCATTCTTCTCAGATCTGGAAACAATACAGGAATTCAAATGGAAGCATAAAGGACCACAAACAGCCAAAACAATCCTCAAAAAAATAAATAAAAATAAAAAAGCAGGAGGTATCACACTTTATTATAAAGCAACAAAAATCAAAGCAAAATTGCTACAAGAACTGGCATATAGACTAATGGACAGGATTGAGATTCCAAAAACAAAACTTCAATACCTCAACCAACTCATCTTTGACAAAGCCTCCACCACCAACCACTGGGGAGAGGAGAAGCTATTTAATAAATGGTGCTGGGAAAATTGGCTGACCACAAATAGAAGATTAAAACAAGACCCTTACCTATGCTCATACACAAAAATCAACTCTAAATGGATCAATGACCTAAACATAAAACCTCAAACTATAAAAACCTTATAAAATGCAGGAGACACCTTTATGGAAATGGGAATTGTCAATCAATTTCTGATCAAAACTCCAAGTGCTCATGCCACAAGAGATAAGGTAGACAAGTGGGACCTCATTAAACTGATATGCTTCTGCAAAGACAAAGAAACCATCAAGAGAACATGGAGACAGTCCACAGACTGGTAAAAAAATATTTTCCAACTGGATATCTGACAAAGATCTAATATCTAGGATCTACAAGGAAGTCAAACGTACTGAAAAGAGAAAAAAACTAGAGCCCATTACAAAGTGGGTCATAGATATGAATAGACATTTCTCTAAAGAAGACATATGAGCACCTGACAGATACATGGAAAAATGTTCAGCCTCATTAGTCATCAAAGAAATGCAAATTAAAACCACATTGAGATACCACCTAATTCCAGTCAGGATGGCTATCATCAATAACTCAGAAAACAAGAGCTGCTGGAGAGGATGTGGAAAAGGAAGACTTCTACACTGCTGGTGGTGTGTGTGTACTACTAGTACAGCCTTTGTTGAAAACAGTGTGGTGAGTCCTAAAAGATCTAAAAATTTACCTTCCATATGACCCAGCCATCCCCCTACTAGTAATATACACACAAGATCTCAAATCATTCTATGAAAAAGATACCTGCACATGTATGTTTATCGCAGCATTGCTCACAATAGTAAGAACATGGAATCAATCTTGCTGCCCAACCAAACAGGACTGGATAAATAATTGTGGTACATATACACAATGGAATATTATACGGTTATAACGAATGATAAAATCATAAACATCTCAGCAACCTGGATGGAATTGGATCCTGTAATACTGAGTTATGTATCACAGAAACAATTAACTGAGTATCACATGCTCTCACTCATAAACGGACCTTGAACAATTATCATAATACTATAAGAAAAGTATTGGCAGTAGTGGTAATGCCAGAGGGGAGGGATTGGAAATGGTGGCAATCTGACAGGGGAGGGAAGAGGCACACTTTATAAACAAGGGTAAATGATTAATGAACATTTGTATACCTAACCCTGAGATGTACCCCACATCATTAAAATAAAATAAATTTTTAAAAATGCTGAGAGAAATGATAGTTACACACACACACACAAACACACACACACACAGACACACACACACACACACACAATGCAATTGTCTTTTGCCCATTTATTTTGTACCCTGAGACTTTGCTAAAGTCCTTTATTAGTACAAGCAGGTTTTCAAAATATTCTCTTGGATTTTCTAGGTATAGAATCGTATCTTCAGCAAAGAGGGATAAGTTGACTTTCTCATTTGATACTCTGATTTCCTTCTCTTGTCTAATTGCTTTAACTAGGACTTCCAACAAAATGCTGAACAAGAGGTTTGAGAGTAGGCAGCCTTATCTGGTCAGGTTTTCAGGGAAAATGTTCCCAGTGTCTGTTCATTTAGCAATATGCTACTTGTGGATTAGAGTAAATGAGGCTTACTATTCTGAGGTATATTCCTTTTACACATAATTGTTTGAGTTTTTTTCTCAAGAAGTCATGCTGGATTTTATCAAAAGCTTTTTCTGCATCTAATGATATAATTATGTGGTTCTTATTTTTACATCTGGTGATGTATTTAATTACATTTATGGTCTTTCAGATGTTGAACCAGCTCGGCATCTTGGGGATGAAGCCTACTTGGTAATGGTGGATGATTTTTGAGATGTGTTTTTGGATCTGATTTGCTAGAATCTCGTTGAGGACTTTTGCATCTATGTTCATAAGGGATAATGGCCTGTTCTCTTTCTTTTGTTGTTGGTTCTTTAGCTGTTTTGAATTTCAGTGTGATGTTAGCTTCGTAAAATGATTTGAGAATTCTTTCTTTCTCAACTGTGTGAAATACTGTCTATAGGATTAGTACCAGCTCCTCCTTGTACGTTTTGTTGAATTCTGCTGGAAAGTCATCTGGTCCAGGTCTTTTTTTTTTTTTTGAAATAACAGACTCAATTTCCTGGGTAGTTATTGGGCTATTTATTTATTTATTTATTTTTTTGAGTTGGAGTCTCACTCTGTCGCCCAGACTGGAGTGCAGTGGCTGCTCCCGGCCACCGCATTCCACCTCAGCCTTCCACTAGCTGGAACTACAGGTGCTCGCTACCACGCCTGGCTAATTTTTGATTTATTGTAGGGATGAAGTCTCGCCTGCCCGGGAGGGTCTCGAACCTGTGGGCTCAGGCAATCCACTCACCTCAGCCTCCCAAAGGCATGGGATTACAGGCTGAGCCACTGAGCCCGGCTTATTGGTCTATTTAGTATCTCAATATTTTCTTGTTTCATTCTGGGGAGGTTGTGTGATGTCAGAAAGTCCTCTAATTCATTTAGGTTGTCAAGTTTGTTTCCACACATATGTGCATAGTAATTACTGGTAATCTTTTGCATTTCTATGGAATCAGTTGTGATTTGATCTTTTGTATTTCAGAATGGGTTTATTTGGGATTTTTCTCTCTTTTTCTTGGTCATCCTGGCTAGGGGCTCATCAATCTTGTTAATTCTTTCAATGAAACAACTTTTTGTTTTGTTAACATTTTTCATGATACTTTTGTCTTCTATGACCCATATTTGGCCTCTTATTTTGATCTGCATTCTTCTACTAAAGTTAGGATTCTAGCAATCTTCTCTTAGCAGCTCTCTTAGGTGATCTATTAGGCTGTCAACTTGTGATCTTTCCATTTTTTTTGATGTGTGTTCCTAGATATACAAATTCCCCCCAAGACTGATTTCATGGCATCCCAGAGGTTTTGATAAGATGTTTCTTTATTTCCATTTGTTTCCAGGAATCTTTTAATTTCTGTTTTGATTTCAGTGTGAACCAGTAGTTGTTCAGCATCATACTGTTTAGTGTCCATGTCTTTGTGGGTTTTTGGGAATTTTGTTGGTATTGATATTTACTTTTATTCCCCTGTGATTTGAGTAGGTGCATGGCAATATTTCAACCTTATGGAATTTGTTTATATTTGATTTATGGCTGAGGATGTGATCAATCTTTGAGCAGGTTCCATGTGGTGATGACTACAATGCATATTCTGTGGTGGTTGGGTGAATTATTCTGTAGGCATCTCTATTAAGTCCATTTGCTCGAGTGTCAGGTTTAGGTTCCAGGTCTCCTTGTGGATTTTTTCCTCAATGATCTATCTAGGGATACTAGTGGGGTATTCAAGTCCCCTGCTATAATAATGTTTGAGTCAATATCTTTTTTTAGTTTACTTTGTAGTTGATTTATAAATGCTGGTGCTCCAGTGTTTGGTGATAATATATTTAGAATGGATATTTCTTGTTGATGACTTGAAACTTTTCTAATTATGTAGTGTCCTTTTGTATCTTTTAATTTTTGATACCTTAAAGGTTGTTTTGTCTGATATTAAGATAATGACTCCTATCTTGTTTTGTGATCCATTTGCCTGGAAACTTGTTTTCCAACCTTTAACTTTGAGTCTGTGTGTGTTTCTTGTGTTGAGACGAATTTCCTGGATATAGCAAATAATTGGGTCATGGCTTCTTTTCCAGTTTGCCATTTTGTGTCTTTTCCTTGCTGTATTTAGTTCATTCACATTCAGGTTGATTATTGAAATGTGATTGTTTATTCCTGTCATGAGGTTCTTATAAGCTTTTTTTCCTTCATTTGGTTATTTTCTTTTAGCTTTGGGGTTGATATATGTGTTTGTTTATAAGTTTTTTTATGATGTATTCTCTGTTGATTCTGTGGTCTGCTGTTCTCTTGGGAAGTATATGGTCATTCTTTTATTTCTTTCTTCTGTGCATAATACTTTTTCAAGCATCTCCTATAGAGCTGGTCTGGAAGCTGCATAATCTCTTAGGGATTGGATGTCTGGGAAGGATATCAATTCTCCATCACTAATGAAGTTGAGCTTGGCTGGTTGAAATTGTTTGAGAACTTTGAATATTGAACTCCAGTTCCTTCTTGCTTGTAGTGTTTCTGATAATAGGTCTGCTGCTATTCTGGTTTTCCCAGTAGGTAGTCTGACCTTTCTTTCTTGCTACCTTTAGGATATTATTTGTGCCTACTTTGTGTAGGTGAATTACTGTATATCTAGGTGTTGATCTTCTCATTTGATGTTTTGTGGGGTTCTCTGTATCTCTTGTGTTTGGCTGGTTACATCTCTGGTGAGATAGGGAAAGTTTTCTTGGATAACCTCCCAGAATACTTGCTCCAAGGTATTCTTCATTTCCTTTCCTCTTTGGGGATATCAATCAGGTACAGTTTTGGTCTCTTAATAAAATCACACATCTCCTGTCAGCTTTGTTGTTTCTTGCTGAGTTTTCTTTCTATGTTTTTTACAGATTGGGTTAATTCCATGTTCTGGTCTTCAAGTTCTGAGATTCTTTCTTCTGTTAGATTAAGTTTACTTTCCATGCCTGTCATCTTATTTATTTCCTGGATGAAGTGTTTTATGACTAAAATATCTATCACAAGTTCTTTCAGTGTTGCATCTTGTCTTTCTTAAGTCTTATTCACTCTTTCTATCCATTCCCTAATCCCTGTCATAGTCTCAGACCAGTCATTAGTGACTTCCATTGTTTGGGCTCCAAGGTCTGATTTTTCAGAAGTTTTCTCTTTGTTCCACTTGAAATTTATCTGTGGTCTTCTGCTGGTTTTTCCTCATTTATGACAGATCTCTTGCTATTCTCTTTAGTTCTGTTATTCAGTGACAGTGGGAGAGGCTTTCACTTCTGATGTTTGTTCAGTCCTCTGTTCTTCCCTGATCTAGGTTATGGATTTGTTCTATTTTTGAAATAGGACTGTGGGTGGGAAGCTTTACTCTCTCTTGTTATCTTGAAAGTTGAATAAGTAGAGGATGGGGAGCTAAGATTCAGAAACTACTTGCAAATCACAATATTCACGGACTGTGGTATGTTTTCCCTAAGACCCACTCTCCACCACCCCTCCATATGATGGTACAATGGGTACATGTGTGTACCCCCTGAGTCCAAGATACACTAGCAGCAATAAGGAGAACAGAAGAAAATAGAATAAAATAAGATGAACAAATTTTTTTTAAAAAAAGAAGGAAAAACACTGAACAATGAAAGCAAAAATCAAAGCAAGAAACAATTGAACACATAGACAGACAGACACACCAAAACAACCTGGAATAACAGCAGTACAAAACAAAACAAAAAACCACCACAACAAAAATACTGGGAAAACTAAAGACATACACACACACACACACACACACACACACACACACACACACACACCCCTAGTACAAAATGAAAGGAGAAGAGAGAAAGGTCAGAAAAACACAAAAACAGACAAACACAAAAATAAAAACAAATTCAGATGAACACTCACTCACATATTAACACCTACCTTACACTATAAATTTAAAAAGAGAGCAAAAGAACAAATACAAACCAACAAAAAAGACAAAAAACAAAATAAACTGA
Organism: Carlito syrichta; assembly: GCF_000164805.1. Taxonomy (NCBI): domain Eukaryota; kingdom Metazoa; phylum Chordata; class Mammalia; order Primates; family Tarsiidae; genus Carlito; species Carlito syrichta. The sequence goes on along the minus strand of NW_007245623.1, from coordinate 254,513 downwards.
AAGATGAACACTCAGTCATTCACATACACACAAACAGAAAACAAAAAACAAAAGAAGAAAGAAAAAGAAAAAGAAAAAACAGGGGGAATGCAGATCTAACCCTCACATACATGTTCATGCACAAAGGAATAACATTCAAAAAATAGGAAAACTAACAAACTGGCAAAAAAACCTTTTTTTAAATAAGAAAAAAAATCCTGTCCTTGTGCCACGTTCTGTAATTGTTCCTGTCATCTACTTCTCTGCTATCTCCTGCAGAACTTCTGTCTCTTTCACTCTCTCCCCAGTGTCCAGACCAGTGAAGGAGGAGGGGCATTGGGTTGGGTGGAGCTGTAGTCCTCCCCTTCCAATCTTGTATTCTCAGGGGGTACTCTCTGGTGGGGAGGTGCAGGATTTCCTCTTTCCCAGGTATGTACTCATAAGGGGTGCCCCAGCCAGGTCTATCCTGTAATGGAGTTTTATTGAGACTTATATCCAGGCTACACCTGGGTTCATCCCTCTCAGTCATGTCCCAGCCATGTGGGTCTGACATTCACAGGATTACTGGGGAGGAGGGGGTTTGGGTCAGATCTGGACTCACAACTGATCTCTTTGGAGTTCTTCCTCATCTGTTTCTGGCCACTCCCTTTGTCCTGAGGCTGAATCAGGGTAGGGAGCGAGACTCCTGAGACTTGGCACTTGTCCTGTCCCTCCAAAGTTTGTGCTTTCAGTACATTCTCTCTGGGTCATGATCAACCCCTGAGTAGTTTATCTACTGGTCACAGAGATAAGGTCTGTTGCTCCATGTTAAGCAAGTCGGAGCACTTTCCTGCCCCGTTTTCCAGATGGTGAAGAGGTATCTCTTTCATCGTCTCTGGTAGGACTCTGTCTATGGGTTCCCTCTGCAGCCCTTGCTGACATTGTCTGGCAGTCACTGACATAGTGAGGCAAAGCCTGGAGGCTGCAGGCTCTCCCCATTGCTTCTTTGCAGAAAAATTGTTGTTAGTTAAAAAAAGGGGGGGGGCGGGGAAAGTCCTTCAGGCACCCTCCCACTGTGGGAGCTTTTCTGTCCTCTCAATAATTCCTGCTTTCAAAAAAATGGCACATGGTTTTCAAAAAAATTGGCACACGGCTTCTGTGATCTGGGAAGACTAAGTAGAGCAGCTGTACCTCCTGCTGCTTCACCAGGAAGGCCCTGGCCACTTAGTCATGAACCCCTACTTAGACAGTCTTCCCCTGTATCTTCTTCCCAGGAAGGGTTTTGTTGATTTTAAAAAATGGTGCTCAGCTTCTGCATCCTGGGAATCATTAGGGTTCAAGCAGAGCAGCTGTGGCACAAGTTGCTGTACCGGGAGAGCCCTAGCTGCTTGCTCCTGAGCCCTCCCTCAGCCAGCCAATCACACACCCACTCACTCATTGACACATACCCAAAATTTTTCATATACTCACTCACTCACACCAGGACTCACATAGTCTGACTGGCTTGGACATTATCATTCTCGCCATTCCCCCACAATTTTATTTTCAACTTGTCATCTAAGCATATTTCTTTCAACCACTTTTGCTTTTGTGTAAAGTTATTAGCAAAATTATGCTTCCACATAAAATAAAGCAACTATTCTTTGTAAAACTGAAAACACACTAACTTCCTCCCCCCAAAAACACGTAACCTACCATTTGTCATGTTTTTCATATTTATTCATTTTGAAGTGTATCCACCCTTCATATAGCTGATTGACACTTCTCTTGTGATATTCTTAACCTGAATACTAACATTTACTTTTATTCACTATTACCCATTCTCAACATCACTTAGTTTTAAATGTTTGATGAATAGAAAATAAAAATAATTAATTTTAAAAATTGTGATACACATGTAAAAATATTCTTGTCCAAATAAAGAAGAAATCTTCCTAAGTACTCAAGGCTTTGTTTGTGCAATTGATCATGTGCTGATATCTGGCATTCAAAATTTCTCTCTTACAATACCTGTACCATATACCCTTTGGTTGCAAAATCCCCTCAGCTGTTCATGATTCCTTACCTGATGGGATGATTCAAACCTTCATTTCTGAAATAAATGTGCTATTAGAAGTCCTGCACGTATTTCATTACTAAAGTTTATTATTAACATTTTACAATAGAAATACCAAGTACAATCCCATAGGACGTTATATGTTTCAGTCATATTAACTCCTACTTCTATTTTTCAGATGCAATCCTCCAGTTTCCCGTTGGTAATCAGGATCAATTATTCCAGCCAGTACTGTTACCCTCCTCTTTGCCTGTTGGGTCACTGGCATAAAAAGTTCAACATTGTCAAATGGCAGCCTCATTATCCAGTTAAACAGGACCATTTTATTGTTCCCAATTTAGAAGTATTGCTCCACTGGGGACAAATTTATCTTAGCCAGTCAAATTTGTATATTAGGTAGGTAACATTTTTTATTAGACCATAATTTAACACCGGCCACTTACATGTCTTAATCCTTAAATCCACAAATTCTGGAAATGGGAGAAAGAATACTTTATACTTACCACAGTTTCAGAGAATATAACACATTCTGGAAGACATGATCGTAGAGTCTCAATGTGTTGTTACCCTTCTGTGCCAACAATGCATCTTAAATTGCCACCCCTTTATTTTGTCAAATGTGATGCTTTATGATAATAGGGAATGTAATAAGAACACTAATTCCACAAGTTTTTATACATGTATGCTTCTTTTTTTTATAAAATGAGTTCCCTGGTTAGGAGGCATCTTTTAAGTCTTCAATTGAGTATTATGGCAGAATCATTGCAGTCAGAAAGTCAAATCCATATCCACAATAAGTGCCTCAATAAGTGCCTATTCCAATGAGAATACACTCTCATTTTCATATGAAAATATTACAGTGTAATCAACTAGTCATTAGTGGCTCTTTGGTCACTTGGGATAATTGTAGGCTCAGTGTTAATCTGTGTTTTTGGCACATTGAGTTCTTACCAGTAGCTGTAGCAAGATTTGCCTTGATGAAGTAAAATCTGAGTTATTAAGCCCATGCTTAAACTATAACTCTGCCACCATGGTCAATTTATTCATGAACCCATTGGGCAAGATAAGGAGGTCTGGAAAAAGAGGTTAAATGACATTCATTGAGTAGGTCATCTTATCCACTTGATTATTGAGATTTCCTCTCAGCTGAAATTGCTCTTGTAAGCATTGGTATATCTCTTTTTCTAGATCCTTCTATCATCAAATTTTCTATTTTCTTTCTTCTGTATATTTGAGTATTAAGACAAATCATTTGTCACAGTTCATGAATTAGAGTAATTGCATACCTTCGGCCATATTTTCTTTAACACAAAATTCACTGTTCTCAGAGTTGAGTAGATGTTTCATAATACATCAACCAAAGTAGTCTAAGTTTTATAAAAAGTTCTCTGTAGGAAACCAATGGCATTCTTATATCTCAACTTAATTCAAGGCAGACCACCTCATAAGTTGGGTTTTTAGACATCTGGTTGAGAAAACTGTTAGACTCATTTTCCCAGCATACTTATAAAATCCAGGACTTTTAGCCACTGTGCCCATTTGAAGTTGTTGACTTTACCCAAAAATAGATTGTATTCACTGAGATCCAAAATCCTCATAACTAATTTTCATACACATTTCAGGTTTTGATTGAGTAAATTGTTAAAGTCATAAAATTCTATTTTTGCCTTTGTCTCTCCTTGGGTCTACCATTGTATATTCAGTCTCCAGGCCATGTTGGCTCTGGATCTGGTTAAAAACCTAGATGAAAAACAACACTGTGTGCCAGGGCCTGAGATGAACCTCCATTTCCCCATAAGGCAACTACCTCAGGGGAGCTCATTACAGGTTATTTGGGAAAAAACGAAAAATAATAATATTACATTTAGATAGGGTAATATGAGCTGCTTCTACTGACAATTGAAGTGTGACAGAATTCAGAGATAGAAGGATCTCAGTCTCATGAGAATTTTTCCATACATCTTTATGACAATGTTCAATGCCTTCCTCTTTTCAAATGATATTTTACCATGCACATATGAGAATCTATAATGTTTGGTCTTGTGTTTAGATTTTAAGATATCTTAACTGTTGCTAAAGGAGATATGGTATACTTTTAGGGCAGAATCGAAGTATTCTGGTTTCTCACTTAAATGTTCAGCTAGAAATTTGAAGTCCTGAGCTTTTTTTTTTTTCTTTGAAATATCCAGTACTTTTAGAAACAACCGAAAGGCATTCACAGTCATTATACTGATTTTTTTCCTACTAAATTTTTCTTTAGGTTTATGGTAACAGGTACTTGATAATTAAAAGCCTTGTATTCTGAAAGCAATTCACTCCTAAAGATTACAGGTCTTAATTTTGTAATGCCCTTGCCATGAACCAATAGGTATTACCAATGTTCTGTTTTTGCCTCTCAACATTCTCTCAATTTTCTCTGCTAAATCTTATCAGATCTGTAAACCAATTCCATATTTCTACCCTTAGACATCTCTTTCGGTGGAACCACTTCTAATATCAATTGCTGAAATCTTCTTAATTTTTAGTCATGGAGGCAGAGTACAGTGTTGGAGGATTAAGGGATTTATTTTGGATGCTAGATCTGTGACTGGATCTGGGGAAGTAAAAGTCAGAAATGAGTCAGAGGATTTGAGACAGTATCACTAATAGTTTTTCTGAAGCATTGGCATGGTTGAAGAAATCAGAAATTTTGATGAAATTTGAAGTTTTAAGCAAAACCCAGTTGCCATCCTTGACCTGTAAAGGATCAGATCATGGAGAGTTAGACAGTATTATGTGATTTTGCTGTTGTGCATCTATGTGGCTGAGAGACAGTAGCTGCTGGGTTAGAAGTCTGGAAAGTCGACAAGATGCAAATCTCAGTATAACTAAGACAAATTGGACACACTGAACTATTCTGTAGCAATACAGGAACATGTCTGCCATATTAACCTCTTGATATTAGAGTTGCTGCATTTTCTTCTTTCAAAACTCATGTAAATGCATCTCTTTTTTTGTCCATCCTAATCTGGAATCATATAGGAGTGGGAATCCTGGAAGTCACAGTTTCATTTTAGCTAGGTTTTCACCTAACAAAGTTGATCTGGAAACATCCAGTACATGTATAAGAATGTTTCATTGAATAAATAGTCACTGTTTACTTTGGTATAATCTTGCAAGTAATTCTCAGTGCAAAGCAGAGCTTTCTGTGAACTACATTTGACCTCTCATATGCCAATCAATATTCATCTCCAATTTCTAAACTAATTTAATCATTGAAAATTTGTTTTTCTGGAAAGCTATATTCTGTAGACTTCTAACCTCCTGCTGCAAAGTAGATTGCTTTCTTGTATGTATTATGTCTGTTGAGTGTAGTTTTTGTTTTCTGAATTCTGATGCCTTTTTTTGTTGTTAGTTTATTCATTTGTTTGCTTGTTTGCTTTGCTTAATTCATGAAGTTAGATAACATCTCAGTCAGTGGCTTCCAAAAAAAAAGGTATAAAAGAGGAGAGAGAAAGGGGAGGAGGGGAGGGAGGTAAAGGATGAGGACAGGGAGAAAGGTAATGTATATCTAAAAATTCTCTTTATTTTATTGTCACACCAGATTGAAAGTTTTAATGAATATGTAATTCTAGGAATAAATTTTTTTCTCATTATTATCAGATACATTTATTTTTTTCTATTATAAATGAATCTGTTGTGGTACCTGATGCAATTCTATCTTCCCTCCTGTTTTAGCTTTCTATAAATGCATAAAATCATTGCTTTGCTTTTTGAATTCTGCAATTAGGCAAGGTATACCCTGCTTTGGATTCCCACTTAATTCACTGTGTGAAATACACAGTCTACTACTTAGTCAATCTGTAAATAAAACAGTGATTTATTTTTTTCCTATCAAGGTAATATTTGAAATAGAAAAACAAGGATGAATTTTTTCATTACTCTTGTATGCACAGGAAACAAACTCAGTATTCATTCAAATTCATTTTTTCCTTACCTGATGCTCTGAAACAATGCCAGAATGAAGATGACAGTTGGTAAATCCACTCTAAAGTGCCCTCAGTTCTGTGCCGTGTTCATCACCATCTGTACAGTCATTGCTCATATTCTCTCTTCATTTTCATTCTATTTGTGTTAGAAGATCCAGTGCTTGTCCATGTCCTTTAGAAAGATTTCTGAGCATTCTATTTATTATTTTGTTCTTCCCAGAACATCATGCTCTAGCAGTTTTGTATATGTAGTATAGACAGGGACCATTATAATTTTCTAAGTAGTGTTTTATGAATACATAATAGATCATTCTAAGTATATGTATTTGACTATGTCAGAAATATTGTGATAAGTTATATTGTTTTGACTTCTAGAAGTTCTTATTTCTTTAGTTCTTTCTTACATAGCAATGATGACAGAGGAACAATAAACTCTTCAATATATAATGTCATATAATTTCATATTTGTTATTCTTGTCTTTTCATCTGTGTTACTTATTATTCTGTATTTCATAGTACATAGTTTAAGAATGTGAAATAATCTTTTGAAATCTATAATTTTCTGACAATTTTTTACTGTCAGCTTGTTCTTAAAATTCAAAAAGTTTAAATAGTATATCAACTATTTATAAAAATATTGATCATTGATCATAACTTAGGTATATTTTATGGCCTGAAAAGTGATCCAATTTAGGGAATGTTCCATGTGGGCATAAAAATGTATAGTATGCCATTGTAGAATGAAGTGTTTATAGATCTCAAGTATATCTAGTTCCTTGTAGTGTTTTTGAGTTCAAATATATGCTAACTGATTTTCTGTCTGTTGGTTCTATTCATTTCTGATAGAGGGGTGTTTAATCTTCAGCTGTAAACTTTCTCTATTTCTTCTTATATTTCTATCAGTTCTTGGTTTATGTATTTTGTTGCTCTGTTTTTGGACACATATACATTAAGGATTGTTACGTTCCTTTCTCAGAACGTAATACCCCTCTTTATCCTTGATAATGTTCATTAATCTCATTTTTTGGTAGGAGTGATTAGTTATTTCCAAGATCCTTATATGTTAGATTGAATCCAAGAGTTCATAATACAATAGTACTTTAATTTTATACATAATTTAAAGTTGTTTGAAATCATTTTTAATTAGAATAATCTTCAGAAATTTATATCTAATCAAAAAATGCTTCAAATGTTCCTTTCAAAAAATGTAAACATTTTAAATGACTTAGAAATATGCTTGGAAGGGAAGATAAACTCTTTTTATTTGTTTTGTTTTGTTTTAGCTGACAGACAACATTATATGATTTTATTGTGCACAGCATGATGTTTTAAAAGTACATATACAATGTGAAATGGTTAAATATAGCTAGTTAACAAGTGCATTTCCTTGCAAAGTTATCACTTAATGGTAAGAGCACATAACATCCATTCTCTTTACATTTCTTAAGGAAACAGTATATCATATTAACTATAGTCACCTTTCTGTACAATAGATCTCTTGAAAATTATTTATGTTATCTTACTTTAATTATGTATTCTTATCCAAGATCTCTCTAGGCCCCTCTCCTGCCTAACCACTTTAGTCTCTGATAATCACAATTCTTTCATGCGGTCAACTTTTTAGATCCCACTAGATATGAATGAGATCAAGCAGTATTTGTCTTCTTATGCCTGGCTTATTTCACTTAATATAATGTCCTCTAGTTTCAACCATTTTGTCACAAATGGCAAGATTTCATTCTTTTTTATAGATGAATAGTATTCCATTGTGTTTATATATACTGCATTTTCTTTATTCACTCATCCATTGATGGGTACTTAGGTTGTTTCCATATCCTGGCTACTGTGATTAGTGCTGCAATAAATGTGTGACTACAGATTTCACTTGGATACACTGATTTTAATTTCTTTGGAACAATTTTTTAAATACTGAATAAAATCTTACTTAAGAGTTAAACTCTTACTTGCTCACAGCAAATATAATAATTTTTTCTCCAATGAAAAGAAATTTAAACCAATTTTATTCTCATAGAACTGAAAACTTTATTACTCTTCCTCAAGCATAATATAGATGACATAGGGCACGACTAAATGTGCAGAAGATATTAGTTGCATTAGGTTTTTTGATCCAGATGAGGCTTTATAAGTGATTGCATTATATCTTATAACTACATTTTAATTCAAATGTATTTTACAACATAGTTTTTAAAGCCCATCTCTTCACAAAGTGGTTTAATTTCTAAAGTAATAGCATATATTAAAGATCTACCTCAAATGCTTCTAGGGTCTTTAAATAATCTACTTTGATTATTTTTAAGCTTATTTAATTACAGTGTAATTTTATAAAGTTTCAGAGTAGTGGAGCATAGAGTGTGGTTGCAAATTGTCCAGGTTTCATTTCCAGGCACATTATCAAAATATTTCATGAACTAAAAAATTGATTTCCAGAGACAAGACCTTTAAGAAGTCATTCACTAGAAATCCAGCATACAAAAACATCTAAAATACAGAAAGCTAAATTTAATCATAAATAAAGGTATCTTAGGGGAAAGATTTGAGCAAAAGATGGGAAATTTGAATTTATATGCAGTACATTTGAGGAACATAAAGTTGCTGAGATTTAATACAAGTTACCTAATTTTTGTATTCAAGAAAAATGCCAGTTTTAATGACTTCATTTGAAGATCTGGGCAGTATGCTATTAAAGAAGGAAGATAATTGGTTTTTAGATACAAAATATGTAAATAAGCATCAAATTTATTAATATACAGCATCCTAAGGAAAAAATAATTAATTTTCTTAAATTCTGTGTTGGGCAGAGATGGTACCAATTCTTGCTGGGGAAACACATCTCTTACTGGGCATCTCTTAGATGAGAATTTGGCTCCATATAAAATCAGAATAATACCCTGAGGCAATGTGTTTAACTATAAAAGATGGCAAGAATAAAATTATAAAAATGAAAATTAATGCAAAATTAAGCTGCAGTTAGAACAGGAAATGAGTAAAAATCAAGAAAAGCAGATAAATAATAATGTCCTATGCTTAAGTAATACTATTTTCCAGTGACTATTCTATGTGTTTTACACATACTAACTTATTTAGTCCCCTTTAAAGCCTTAAGCAGGAACACATAATTATTCTTAAAAAAAAAAAAAAAAAGAAAAGAAAAGAAAATTAGGACATTGAGAGTTAAAGTGGCTTGCCTATGCTACTGAGCTGAGATGGTAGCAATTCTTCCTTGGAAAACAATAAGAAAGCAAGCAAGTTTGAACCCAGGCAGTCTGGCTTTAATATGGTTATTCACCATCATCGAATATTTCCCTCTCTGTTATGTGATAGACTTCAAGTAATTTGGTGCAATCTTTATGTGTTTTTAAAGTTTTGATTTTTATTTTGTCTATAGTTGAGTATCAGTTGCTGTATTAGTTCTATGAGTAGAAACAATTACAAAACTGTAATGATATATGAAAACAAATCCAACACATTTTTAGATGTTGGATAGTAGGAAGTGGAAGAATGTATTTTTGAGAGAAAGAAAACAAATAAGAAAAACCTTATGATCATTTTGGCTTTTTGATGGAGGCATTTACTGAACTCTGACCTAAGAAAGCATGGAAAAAGAAACCCAGCAGAATATAGAGGTCTCACTGAGCTGAAGACATGTGAGTCAAAATTTCAGGAGACAAAGAAAACTAGAATTTGTGGGATAGAATACAAGAAAAGAGAGCACTATTCAGAAAAAAATGAGTTTCCAAAAACTGTCCTTTGAGTTTTTAGTTTAATAATAATGTTTGAAAATGAAGGGTGATACAACATGAGTTGAAGGCAGAACACAGAATGAATAAAAAAGATCTATGGCCAAGTAACTTTAAGCTAAACAGTTATAGTACTGCAAAGGGTTAGAAGACTTTTCACTGTTGACCAAACAGAGTAATAAGACATTTTGAATACCCAAAATATTGAGCAGAGAAACTCAACATTCCAAGCCTTCCAAATAGGTCTTAAAAAAAACCTAGAGAGCAGGGCTCGGTGGCTCAGCCTGTAATCCCGCGCCTTTGGGAGGCTGAGGTGAGTGGATTGCCTGAGCCCGTGGGTTCGAGACCTGCCTGGGCAGCGAGACCTCATCTCTACAATAAATCAAAAAATCAGCTGGGCGTGGTAGCGCATGCCTGTAATTCCAGCTACTTGGAAGGCTGAGGCAGAAGGATCACCGGAGCCCAGCAGGTCGAGGCTGTGGTGGCCGGGAGCGGCCACTGCACTCCAGTCTGGGCGACAGAGTGAGACTCCAACTCAAAAAAAAACAAACAAACAAACAAACAAACAAAAAACCTAGAATAAAGACAGTTCTACACTTATTTTAACAAAGATTAACAATCTTAAAATAATCTACAAGTAAATCAACCACTTAAAAATAAAATTCAATTTTCTTAAAAGAACACAACAAATCTAGATATACAACAACGTAACATTTAAAATGTCCTAAATCCTATTGAAAACTCACTAAATGTACTATGAAATATTAAAATGTGACCTAAAATCGGAAGTAAAATCACTAATACATGTAGAAAAAGAAATGATAGTGAAGATCAAAGAAGCAGGCAAAAAATTTGTATGTGTGTGTGCACGTGGGAATGCATGCATGCATATATGTGTGTGTGTGTGTGTGTGTGTGTGTGTGTGCATTCAATTTGTATATATATTAACTTTATAAATAGATACACATTTAAAGTAAAATATAAAGTCAAGATGGAAAATGTAAAAGATAAAACAAAAAATGCAAATAAAATTTCAAAAACTGAATAGTATAATGAACAAAATAAAAAATTTGTTGGTAGAATTAATAGCAAATTCAATGTTGTAAGAAGTGTCAGTAATCTGAATATGAGATAATGGAAACTGTCCAAACTAAAGCACAGAAGAAAATAAACAGAACTTAGTTATATGGAAGAGAATATTAAGCATCCTAAGAAACAAGTGAACTACATTACAGAAAGAATTAGAAGGTGCAGAATAAATATTTGAATACGTAATGGCCAAACTACTTCTATTCTTAATGAAACGTACCTCATATTAACAAAGAATTTCAATTCATTGTGAACAGAATAAACGAAAAGCAAACACAGCAAGCCATATTATAAATGACTTTCTAAGAAGCCGTAATTATAATAATGAAACATGAAACATCTTTAAAACAGCCAGAGAAGAAAACAATAAGTTTAAGTGAGCACACATAAAGTTTTCTATTAAATTCTTGTCAGAAAACAAATTCATACTGATTGGGAGGAGGAAAAGTTCAACTTATACTTCTGAATCTGTTGAAAATATCCTCCAGTATTAAGTGCAAAATGAATATACTTTTAAGCAAACAAAAACTGAAAAAAAATTGCCTCCAGCAAAACCACATTATAGAAAATATTAAAGGAAATTATACAGGTTGAAGGGAAAATGCAAGGAATGAAGAGTCCTGGCTGTGTTAAATATGCAAACAAATATGTAAGATAATTTGCACGTTAAAATCTAGTAATAAATTACCATTTAAAGCAAAAATAATACCATATAATGGAGGTTAAAAACATATGTATGTGCTGCCTTATATAGAAACAAGAACACTAAAGACAAGAGTAGTAAAATAGTAAAATATTTGCATTATAAATGGGAATGAACTTATTTGAGATAGATTGTCAGAAATTAAAGATGCAGATTATAAATAGTAGGGCAACCACAAAAACTCCAAGATGCAAACAAATAAAAATAGCTAATAAGACAGTAAAGGAGATAAAACAAAATATTTAGTAAAACTATTTCTTCAAAAGAACAGGAGACATATCCAAACAATTTACTGGATAAGAAAAAAAAATTGTTGCTAGAACAATTGGATAGCCATACAGTAAGTCAAAAATAAAAACTTCCACGCCTACTTTCCACTGCAGATGAAATCAATCCAGTGTGGATCAGTACTAAATTGTGAACATTAAACATACAAGGTTATTGAGACATGACATAGAAAAAAAATTGTGATTTGTAGGATAGGCTGAACTTCTATGAAAGGCTGCAGGAAAAACAAATAACTATCAATGAAAAAAATGATAAACTCTATGAAATTTTAAAATTTCACTTTGTCAAATGATGTTAAGAAATTAATAAGAAAGCCTCACAGTTAGAGAAAAAAAATTTGTAGAACAGATAACTGATAAAAGAATGCTGTCCACTATGCTTTTTAAAAAACGATGAGTAGGAGGATGGTCATACTGAACTCTAAATAATTTTTAAGATAATTTTTTTTGGTAGATCATGAGATCAAACAACACTCTTATCAATAGTTGTCATTTTTATAAACTCAATTCTTTTCAAGTATATCTCTTTTAATCATTGATTTGTACGTTTAATAAACAAGTTTATAATTTAACTTTTCTAAATTTTGAAAATTACCACTTGTAGCTTCCAAATGCTTTCTTGTTTGTTTGTTCTCACAACAACTTTCAGGAGCTCTGATGTCTCCACATCTTATCAACGTTTTACATTGGCAGTCTTTTTAATTTTAGCCATCCCATTGGGTGTATATGGAACCTCATTTGTGCATTTTATTGCTTTCTAACTCTCTTGTTCATGTTGAGCTCTCTAATGTCAGTATCATTCTCACTATTGGTAGTAAATCTGTTTCTTTGCTGTTAGTTTACAAGACTTTCTCTTTCCCTTTTGTATTCAGAAGTTTCGCTGCAATATGTCTAGATTTGGATTTGTTTGTTTTCTTTTTTAATTTTAATGATGTGGGGTACAATTCAGGGTTAGGTATGCAAATGTTAATTATGCAGTTACCCTTGTTGATGAGGTGTGCCTCCCCACCCCGGGCAGTATTCCATTACTTCCAGTCCCTTTCTTATAGAATTATGATATTCTTCAAGTTCTGCTTATGAGTGAGAACATGTGGTACTCAGTTCTTTTTTTCTGTGATAGATCACTCAGTATTATAGACTATAAGTCCATCCAAGTTGTTGCAAAGCTTATAATTTTGTTCTTCTGTGTGACTGAGTACCAGCTATGTTAAATATGCAGGCAAGTATGTAAGATAATTTGTGTGTTAAAAATTGAGTAATAAATTACCATTTAAAGCAAAAATAATACTATATATGGAAGTTAATAACATATGTATGTGCTGCCATATATAGACATAAGAACACTAAAGACAAGAGAAGCAAAAATAGTTGTAAAATATTTATATTATAAATGGGAATGAACTTATTTGAGGTAGATTGTCAGAAATTAAAAATGCATTTTTTTATACACTCAACTTTCAATGGGCAGCATGGTTGGTTCCATGTTTTTGCTATTGTGAATAATGCTGCAATAAACATGTGTGTGCCAGTATCTTTTTCATAGAATGATTTGAGTTCCTCCAGGTATATTCCCAGAAGGGGTATTTTGAGGTTGTATGGAAGATCGATTTTTAGACCTTTTAGGAATTGCCACACTGTTTTCCACAGAGGTTGTACAGTTTACACTCCCACCAACAGTGTAAAAGTGTTTCCTTTTCCCCTCATCCTCTCCAGCATCGGTTGTTTTTTGAGTTTTTGATGATGGCTATTCTGACTGGAGTTAGGTAGTATCTCAGTGTGGTTTTAATTTGCATTTCTTTGATGACTAGTGAGACTGAGTATTTTTTCATGTATCTGCTGGCTGCTCATATGTCTTCTTATGAAAAGTGTGTATTCATATCTTTTGCCCACTTTGTAATGGAGCTTTTGTTTTTCTTTTCAGCATGTTTGAATTTCTTGTAGATCCTAGATATTAAGGTTTTTCCAGATATGCAGTTGGCAACAAATATTTTTCCCAGACTGTGGGCTGTTTCCCTGCTCTCTTGATGGTTTCTTTATCTTTGCAGAAGCTTTTCAGTTATATGATGTCCCATTTGGCTATCTTATCTCTTTTGTCCTATAAAATTGGGATTTTGATCAGGAATTGGTTTCCAGTTCCAACTTCTATAAGGGTGTTTCTTGCCTTTTCTAAGGTTCTGATAGTTTGAGGTTTATGTTTAGATCTTTGATATATTTAGAGCTAATTTTTGTGTAGGGGTCTTGTTTTAATCTTCTGCATGTGGTCAGCCAATTTTTCCAGCACCACTTACTGAAGAGGTTCTCCTATCCCCAGTGGTTGATGTTGGAAGCTTCGGTTGATGTTGAAGATGATTTGGCTGAGAAATTGAGGTTTTGTTTCTGGAATCTCTATCCTGTTCCATTGGTCTGTATGCCTGTACCAGGGTGTTTTGATTATTGTAGCTTTATTTTAAACTTTAAAGTCTGGAAATGTGATACCTTCCGCTTTGTTTTTGTTGTTGTTGTTTTGTTTTGTTTTTGCTGAGGATTGTTTTGACTATCTGTGGTTGTTTATGTTTCTGTATGAATTCCTGTATTGTTGTTTCCAGGTCTGAGAAGAATGCGGCTGGTTATTTAATTTGTATTGCATTAGAGCTGTAGGTTGCCTTGGGCAAGGTGGACATCTTAACAATGTTGATTCTTCCAATTCATGAGCATGGAAACTTGTTTTTTTTTTTTAAATCGTTTCTTGTTTGTTTTAAAATGTTTAATATTAGGCTTCCTTTTAAATTTGTACTATTTGTCTATTAGATTAACATGCTTACTAGGTAAAACTTTGTTCAAAGTAATGAAAAGTTGTTAAAGAAGTTCTTTAATCCACTGTTGAATCTCTCAAGTAAACATATGGACTTGCATGGCAAATGGAGGATGAACTATTTTCACAATATATATAACATTAGAAACTGATAGAGCCAGGAAGAGGCCCAATAATCTATGTCAACTTTTTTTCTTTTTTAACTCTAAATTCACTGATGTTCACATTGTCTCTGTTCTTTAGAAATCAATGCACACAAGCCAGAAAAACATCCTGTTTCAAAAAACTTTTTATTTGTTTATTTATTTGTTTATTCATTCATTAATTCATTTATTTACTTATTTGTTTATTTATTTATGTGTTGAGTTGGCATTTCACTCTGTTTCCCAGACCTAGAGTGCAGTGGCATGATTATGACCACCACAGCCTCAACCAGCTAGGCCCAGATGATCCTTCTCCCTTAGTTGGTCTATTTTTTTTAAATTATAGAAATGATGTCTTGCATGTTGCCCAGTCTTGCCTCAAATTCCTGAACTCAGACGATCCTCTTAGTTTAGTCTCCCTAAGTGCTGAGATTACAGGCATGTGGCACCACACCAGGCCTCAGAACACTTTTTTATGGAAGAAATGACCAGAATCACCCAAGCTGCTTTATCACAGAGTTATTGTAGTGATATTATAAGATAAAATATACTAAATTCCTAGTACAAGGTATGTAGTGATATTATAAGAGAATATATACTAAATCCCTGGCATATAAAAGTTGCTCAATAAATAAACATGACTAATTAAATTCTGGCAGTCTTGACCAAGCAAACGTCTGTCTCTTGATAAGTCTGTTTCCATTGTGACAAACTAAAGTAGTCTCAGTTCATTACAGGAATATTTCAGAATGTCTTATATATTGTATATGTGTTCATCATATTCATGTTTTTAATGAAATTGAGGAATTACTGATGTATAAGGAAGTTATTTTATGTAATATATACAGTATGAACCTTAGCACATGATATCCATATGAAACTACCACCACAAACAATATAATAATCATATACATTCCCCAAATTTGTATTGTCCTTTTATAATATATTTCTCCCTGACATATCCCCTTTCCTGGAAAACCACTTATCTGCTTTCTGTCACTATAAAGTACTTTGCATGTGTAAGACTTTTATTTGAGTAGAATTATTAAATTTGGTTTGAGGCTTTCTTTGTGCCTTGATTTCCCTGCATAACAAACTGAAACCTAACCCAGCAGCTAAACCAACCGAAACCTAATTTAGGAATATAGAGATAGATAGACATAGAGATAGGGACGAGATGTGGAGGTAGAGATAGAGATAAAGATAGATATAGATAGAGAGCTAGAGATATAGGCATAGCAATAGCCATAGATATAGATAAAGATGTACTTTGTAGCAGATAGCTGAATCACAATGAATTGGCAACAGCTGACCTTGGGCTAATCACCAGCAACCAAATGATCAAACAATGTCTAAATAAGATAAATGCTTAACTGTAACCCATCAAGTTATATCTGTACTTTAATTTTGTGTCCATTTATAAATACTCATTGCCCACATTTCAGATTTGAGCTTTGTGAACCTCTTCCAGTTCTGAGTGATGTTTAATTTATGCATTGTTTTAAAGATAATTATATTGTGGGAACTCTCTTTTTGTCTGACTTATTTCACTTTGCATAATTATTTTAAAACTCATCAACACCATATATGTCAACATTTTTTTCCTTTTTTTTGCTGCATAATGTTCTATTGCTTGTTTATACCACAACTTGTTCCTGCATTTTCCCATTGAAAGACATTTGTGTTGTTTTCAATGTTTTATTATTGTAAATAAATGAACATACATGTAAAAGTTATGATGTGGATATATACTTTATTTTTCCTTTACATAAGTGTCAGGAGAGAAATAGCAGAGTAATATAGTATTTGGTTCACTTTCTAAGAAACTATGTAATTGCTATCAAAATGATTATAATATTTTTATTTCCATCATTAATGTATGAGACTTCCAATTGTTTTATATTCTCACCAACACACGGTACCATCAGTATGTTTAATTTAAGCCCTTTATATAAGTGGTATGTCATGCTGGCTTGTGTTTATATTTCCTTAGTGAGAAATGATGTTGAGAATATTTTATGTGGTTCTTTTATCATTGATGTATCTTCTGTAGTAAAGTTTATGTTTAAGTATTGTGTCAATATTTATTGAGTATCTTTTCTCATAGGTTTTATGTTTTAGATTTGTGCTCTTTATCAGGTATTTGTTTTACAAATAGTTTTTGACACTCTGACTTTTCAGTTGTTTAATAACATCTTTTGAAGTACAAGAGCTTTTAATTATGATTAAGCTAAATGTGTAGATCTGTTATGTGCTTTTAGTATTCTATTTAAGAAATATTTGCCTAATCTGCAGTTACTATGATTTTCTCCTGCATTTGTTTCTAAACATTTTATAAATAATTTTATATTTATAAATCAAATTCATTTTAATTTTTGTATATGATGTGAGGCAATGGGCGTGGTTTGTACATTGGTTTGGTTATAATTTGACTACCCAAAGATTTCGAAACCATTAGCTGAAATAAAAATGTATTCATTATACTCCACTTGCCTTGGATCTCTAGCAAATATCAAATTTCCATGTATGTGTGGGTCTAACTCTGAACTCTCATTCTATTTCTTTGCTTTATATATCTGTCGTTAAGCCAATATGGACTTCACTGCCAGAGCATAGTAACTCTTAGAATCAAGTGGATCATGGTCTTGTACTTTGTTCTTTTTCAAAATCTACAGTTTACATAAGTATGCTTTTATTTATGAAGTATTTTTCTCATATAAAAGGAAAATACTTAGTGTTACATTCCTCTGCCAAAAAATACAGACATGAAAGTATGATGAAACTGTAGCTGTGAAAATGAAGTACAAATTATTATTTCTGAACACAGATCCTTTCTCAGTCCAGGACGACAGTGAAATCACCAATGGATTTCCACATTTCAATGATAGACAACACAAGTGACCACTAAGGAAAATGTGTTCCTGTCTTTTTAGTAAAGTAAACTAGTTACTCAGGCTGATATTACTGATATTATAGTCAGTCACACAGACACATAAACATATAAAAATGCAATATGTATATAATACACATATATACGCATATATACATATAAACACAAACACACACACATATACACACACACTGGGGCCACCCAAAAAGGAATACATTTATTAAAAATTGTGTATTCTTACATGTTTAAACTTCAATCACATTCAAAGTACTCTCCATTTGATGAAATACACCTATTGCTCTTTTCCACTGCTCAAAACAGTTTAACTCATCAATTTTGACACCTTTTAGTGTTTCTGCCATTTTTTGTTTTATCTCTTCCACATTGGGAAAATGCTTTCCTTCGTGGACTTTTTTCAATGGGAAAACAAAAAAGAAAAGTTGACCAGGGTGGGATTGGATGAATAGGGAGGGTAGGGCACAGGGTCATGCCATTTTTGGCCAAAAAACTGCTGAACACTAAGCACGGTGTGAACAGGTTATTTGTGTAAATCACCCACCATGAAATGTGTCAAACTAACTGAAAGATTCTCAAAAAAAAAAAAAAATCACTGAACACAGTCTTTTACAATCATGCTAACTGGTACACTGAAGCTAATGTGTTGTTAGAACACTTACCTAGTGGAGGAAGCCTGTACTACATGGGGCCCACACTCCAAAAAATAATTCTGTTTATTTTTTGAGTTCCCCTCATATATGTTATGTGGAAACAGAATTTCTGGATCATACAAGGCAGCTTCCAGTTACAAATAGGACTCAAGTAAGACTTTAGGAAAAATAAAAGACCTTTCCTAGCTATAGTCAAATATTTCTTAGAATGCTCCTGAAATAGACCTTAACAACAACCCATTATTAAGCTTTGTTTTAGGTGCTGACCTTTTTTTTTTTTAAAAGTAGTATTGAATATTTTCTCATAATTATATATATTGCTTTATATAGTGTGTTCTCTAATATATACTTTATATATATGCGTATATATATATATACACACACACACACACACACATTTGGTTTATTTTTGTTCACTGGTTTGTTTGCTCATTTTAAATTTTAGTATTAAGCTAATATTAGTAACATTTCTATTGCTCTACCTCATACAGTTGTAAGTATATAAAATATAATGTATACTATAAAATAATTATATACATTATAACACAGCACATGTACACAGCAATACATGGCGAAGTGACAAATGGTAAGTAGGTACTCTAAAATAGTGATAAGAAGATTGCAGGTATTTTACAAAAATTGTTTTTTTAAAAAATTAATTCTCTTTTAATTCTCCCTACAATAGTGATATATTATATTGGGGTGAATATCAGATGAAACTGGGTATGATCATTGACCAGAGATTACAGGTAACTTTTTTTTAAATTTTGAGAGTGTGAGAATATGTCCCTGGAGATTTATGTTGCAAAAACTTTTGAAGTTTTCTCGGTATTTTGCATGAGTCTCTTGGTAGATTAATGATATCATGTGGGCGTCAGATGGGAGTGCTGTATTTTTTCCATTTATATCATAGACCATTTTCACATAATTGATTATGTCTTTCCTTTTCTCATTCTTAAATTCTATCTTTTTAGTGGGGTCTTACTTTATTGCCCAGGGTGGAGTGCAGTGACATGGTCACAGCTAACCACTGCCTCGACACTCCTGGGCTCAGGTGACCCTTCTGCTTCAGCCTTTCTAGTAGCTGGGACTGCATGTGTGCACCACCACATTCAACTAATTTTATTCTTAAATTCTTACTCCTGTCTGTTTGGTATTTGTAACATTTCATGAGACATTCATCATTTTCAAAATTGTTACTGGGACTAAATTATCAGGCTTTTTACTAGCACAGTATCTTCTGGGCCAGTTTTAAAATTATTACCAGTCTACCTATTCAACTACCTTTTCTTCATGGGCCATGCTCTTCTTCATATTACAGAAATTTTAGGAAATAACCATAATTATAATGTTATATTGGGGCCCATATCACTTGGGGACTGAATAATTTATGAGTATGTATTTTTTCCTGCAGTACATTTTGAATATAAACTTGAGTGACTCTCTGTGAAGGAGAAAGAGAGTGCCTTCTAAAGCAATGCTCAGTAGATGAAAGGAGTATGGCTCAAACATCTTCACTTGGGAGAAATGGCTCAAACATCTTCACTTCTGTTTTGAGCAGCTACTTTCTAACCCAGTCCATGTGCTCAGTAAATGAGAGGTTTTGCTACTGAAAAACATGGGTAATGAATGAAAGGAGCATCTCCAGAGTATTTTTTTTGTTAACAAATATAACTTATTAATCAATGGATGCCAAAAAGACAATATCTAAAAGTCAGCAGTAAGATAGACAAGAAAACCTTATTAAACTAAAGAGCATTTGCACAGCACAAGAAATCATCAAGAAAGTATAAAGACAACCGACAGAATGGGGAAAAAATTGCTAATTATGTATCTGACCAAGGCCTAACATCCAGGATCTACAAGGAACTCAAAAAAGCTGAAATGAAAAAAAATTCTATCAAAAAGTAGGCAAAGAATATGGATAGACACTTCTCAGAAGAAAATATACAAACAGCCAACAGATACATGAAAATAATGCTCAGGCTCACTAATCCAAGGATTTTCCATGAACGTAGTGAGATTAACAACTTTTTGTTCTCAGAAGTCATCACTGCTGCCTTCCTTTGTCACACATCTAGCATTGCAATGTCTTTTTTTCTATTTGTTCCAATACCTAACGATAGTCCTAATCTCGATTATAAAGAAATAGTGGCAATAGAAGCCCATCTTTATATATTCACTTTCTAATTGTGATGTCTTATGAAGATCTTGGCCTTAAGTCTAACTTTAGAATCAGCAGAAAACAGCATTTTCTTTTGTGGAGCAGAAGCAATGAATGATTGGAGTAGGTATTAAAATCATTCCCTGCTTTATGATGTGTGGATTAATGGAAGTATTAAACCATTCTAATGACAGATAAGAAAATTATATTCACTGTTGCTGAAAGAAATAAAATTATTTCATCATAAATTAAAGAAGTCTAAAATGTTGCAAGCTCATCAATAGTGCATAAGCAACAAAGAGGCACAATCTATAGCCTATTATGAAACACCTTAATTTCTTAACATCTATCATTTTTTTCTGCCCCATTACTATCATTGTTATTCTCAAATGCTTATTGAAAGCAGCAATTTTTGCAAAGCATGAGGATTAATATATGTTAGATTATTACCATTTTTAATAGGAATGCTAGAATTTCCCTATTTTAGTAGCATGTTGCATTGTTAACTTTTATTCCCATTGGCATTTTCATCGAGTTAACAGCTGTACTTTAAACTTGAATGATGTGATTTACTGGTCAAATATTAAATCTGGATTTTTCGTAAATAGTTATACTGGAAATTCAAAAAATATATTTCTAAGAATGCCACTTCCTCATATTGGTAAAACTTTATTTGTTGTTTCATCAGCACAGGTTATCACATAGTATAGTGTCATAAAAAGTCAGTGACAGAACATCTTTTTGGACATCTCTTGTCTACCTCTACATGCCATTTGGTCTTTCTGCTGTTGCAGCTTAATAATGTTTTTCCACAGGCCTTATACTGTGTGCTTTTTACTTCTTGCCTTGAATCTTCTCCAATGCTAAGATACAGGATGGTTGCAGAAAACTCAACGCTCATAAATGTACGATCTGGAAATACAATCTGGGGAATGTATGACTGGCACCCTACAACTAACTCTTGAAAAGTTTGTGATGAGAGTCCCTGAATCATTACTTCTTTTCTTTATCCCTTGTGACAATATCTCTTTTACTTCCTTTTATAGGAAATGGGAAGTACAACCCTGTGTGTTAATCCTGTATATTCCTTTACTTATTACTGAAGAAATATGGAGTTTACTTTCACCGCATGCCCTCATACATTTATGTAAAACCATGTCCTAGGCAGGCATTGCCAATCAATTGGAATTTGTATCTTTGCCTGAAGTCATTTTCCAGTATTCCGATGAAAGTTAGATTCATAGATAATGGACTCTATTTTTCATTATGTGATCACTGATCCCCATAAATATATAAAGAACTAAGGTAACACACATGGAATGTGCAAGCCAGTAACTGGGTTTGCATATTTATTTGCTGACTCTTCTTACACAAATATTGTGGAAGTAATAGGAATAAATTTATGGCCTGGTATAATTATGATCATTATTGGACCATGAGTTTAAGTTAAGAATAGATATAAAACACAAATGTTGACTGTGTGAACTAAATTAATCTAACATTGAAAGGTATTCAAGAAAAATTACAGCCTAGAAAAATCCTGCCTTTCTAAGTTTTTGTTCCATGAATGAACATGACTTTTGAATTCAGAATTGTATTGAAACCTTCATTGCTGTATCCCTCTTGTTTCCATGATTTGTGAAAGAAAGATTTAATAGTGTTTATACTATGTCTTCCAAGTGTGGCATATTGGATTTACAACAGTAGCTACTATCCTCATCTATTTTTTGCATAAGCGATAGTGAAAATGTCCCTGGAAGTACAGAACACCAGTGGTGGCCCATCATAGTGATAAACCTGATAACACAACCTTGGACTCGCTTTCCCTATTTCCCTGTTATCATCCAGTTCTCACATCAATTACTGAGGATTATCTCTTAAAATAAACTAGCTGTACACAAGGCTCTGTTTGTCCAGTTTTATTTTATTTTTTTATTTTTTATTTTTTTGAGTTGGAGTCTCACTCGGTCGCCCAGACTGGAGTGCAGTGGTCGCTCCCGGCCACCACAGCCTCGCCTGCTGGGCTCCGGCGATCCTTCTGCCTCAGTCTTCCGAGTAGCCGGAATTACAGGTGCGTGATACCACACCCGGCTAATTTTTTGATTTATTGTAGAGACGAGGTCTCGCCTGCCCAGGCGGGTCTTGAACCTGCAGTCTCAGGCAATCCACTCACTTCAGCCTCCCAAAGGCACGGGATTACAGGCTGAGCCACCAAGCCTGGCTTGTCCAGTTTTATTAAGAAAAACTAAGTAAGGCAGATGCTTCATGATTTGTATGTTTCACAAGTATTCTGAGAAGTACCAATAACAAACATATATCTCAAATTAATTTTAAGCAAAAATGAAATGAACATTTATAGTCACTCATCTATATGAATAATTTGGGGGAAAACTGGCTAGAAACCCAAGTAAGTTTATTAGTGATTGGCATCTCTTCCTCTTTCAGGATTGCTTTGTGTGCATGTGTGTATGTGTGTTGGCTTCATTCCAAACCATATTCCTCAACCACAGGTAACCTCTTATATCCACAGGTATATACTTTGTTAAGTTCTGAATCTAAAATAAAATATGTCTTTTTTCCAATGTTTTTAACAGACAGTATAAAATTGAGTATCTTCTCAGGTTGGTCTAATCTTCTTCACATCTTACCCTATGACTAATACAATGTGATGTTACTATTAGATATTATTGAGCTACAGGTAAATCTCTATAGCTAAAGAGGGCCAGTGTCTCTACATCTCAACAACATGGTTTGAGAGTACAAAAACAGTTGTTTAACAGGAAAAGTTAAAAGATGTTTACTATCAGAAGTGAAGACGAATGCTGGGCAGACAAAAATGAGAGATGATGCCATATATTTTAATCATCTCATTCATACTTCATACCCCTTTTAACAAACAGAAAGTTTATGAGTTTGTACTTCTCTTGCCCTGCCCACATGCACTAAAGATCACCTATAAATCTTCTACTTTCCTCAACCAGATGGCTTTCCAGCAGAATTCTATAAAACTTACAAGGAGGAACTGATACCAATCCTATTAAAAGTATTCCAGGAAATTGAGAAAAATGGAACTCTCCCCAAATCATTTTAGGTAGCTAATATCACCTTGATGCCTAAACTGAATAAAAACCCAACAAAGAAAGAGAGCTACAGACTAATTTCCCTGATGAACATAAATGCAAAAATTCTCAACAAAGTTCTAGCCAATCAGATTCAACAACACATCACAAAAATTATGCACCATGAATGAGTAGGCTTCATCCCTGGGATGCAGGGCTGGTTCAACATCTGCAAGACCATAAATATAATTAAATACATCAGTAGATGTAAAAACAAGAACCACATGATTATACCATTAGACTCAGTAAAACCTTTCAACAAAATCCAGCATCCCTTCTTGATAAATACTCTCAAATACCTAGGCAAAAAGGGAACAGAACTCAAAATATTAATAGCCATCTATGATAAATCCACAGTCAACATATTGCTACATGGACAGAAATTGGAAGCATTTCCTCTGAAAATCGGAAAAGCATAAGGTTGCCCATACTCACTCCTCCTGTTCAACATAGTGTTGAAGTTTTAGCTAGAGTAATCAGACAAGAGAAGGAAATCAAGGGTATTCAAATAGGAAAAAAGAAAATTAAGTTATCCCTCTTTGATGATATGACCCTATATCTTGATAACCCAAACGATTATGTCAAAAATTTCCTTGCACACATAAGGGACTTTGGAAAAGTCTCAGGGTACAAAATTGATGTGCAAAAGACAGTCTCATTTTTATACACCCAAAACAAACAGGCAGAGAACCAAGCACAATCCCATTCACAACACACACACACACAAAATCACACGCACACACAGTGAAATACCTTGGCAACTTCCCAACCAGAGAAGTAAAAGAACTTTACAATAAAAATGACAAAAACATGCTGAAGGAAGACACAAACCAATGGGAAAATATTCCACACTCATCAGTTGAAAGAATCAACATTGTTAAGATGCCCATTCTGCCTAAAGCAATCTACAGATTCATTGCAATGTCCATTAGATTATCAACATCATTATTCTCAGACAAGGAAATGACAATACAGAAATTTATATGGAAACATAAACAACCATGAATAGCCAAAATAATCCTCAGCAAAAGAAACAAAGTAGGAGGTATCACACTTTAAACTTTACTAGAAGGCTACAATAATCAAAACAGCCTGGTATAGGTACAAGAATAGTCGTATAGATCAATGGAACAGGATAGAGATTCCAGAAGCAAAATTTCATTTTCTCAACCTACTTACCTTCAACAAAGCCTCCAACAACAACCACTGGGAAAAAGAGAATCTATTCTATAAATGGTTCTGGGAAAACTGACTGAAAACATGCAGAAGAATGAAATAGGACCCCTCCCAATCACCATACACAAAAATCAACTCCAAATGGATTAAAGACCTAAATGTAAAATATCAAAGCATAAGAATATTAGACAACACAAAAGACACTATTACAGAAATTGGAATAGGCAACCAATTCCTGATGAGAACCCCAAAACCCCATTCCATAGAGGTAAAATTGACAAGTGGAACCTCATCAAACCAAAAAGCTTCTGAAAAGCAAAAAACATCATCAAGAGACTGGGAAGACAGCACACAAAAGAGAAAAAATATTTGCCAACTGTGTATGCGACAAAAGCCTAACACCCAGGATCTACAAGGAACTCAAATGTGTTGAAAGGAAAAAAAAAACTCTATTCAAATTTGGACAAAAGATATGAATAGATATTTCTCAAAAGAAGGCATATGAGCAGCCAACAGATACATGAGAAAATGCTCAGCCTCACTAATTATCAAAGAAATGCAATCAAAACAACACTGAGATACCGAACTCCATTCTGGATGACCATCAGTAATAACTCAAAAAACAACACATGCTGAAGAGGATGCAGATAAGCTGGCAGAAGTGTAAATTAGTACAACCTCTGTGGAAGAAAGTGTGACTATTTCTAAAAGATCCAAAAATCAACCCTCCATACAACCTTGCAATTCCCCTTCTGGGAATATACCTGGAGGGACGCAAATCATTCTACAAAAGATACCTGTGCACGCATGCTTATTGAAGCATTATTCACAATTGCAAAAACATGTAACCAACCAAGCTGCCTATTGAAAATGTATTGGATTTTTTAAAAAATGTGGTACATACACATAATATGATATTATGCAGCCATAAAGAACACAATTATGAATTTTGTGGCTACCTGGATGGATTTAGAGTCTATCATACTCAGCAATCTATCACAGAAACAAAAAACTGAGTACCACATATTCTCACTTATAAGTGGATCATGAGCACCTATAATACTACAAAAAAGGGATTGGCAGTACAGTGATATTGCCCACTGCTGAGCGGGTGGCACATAACACCAATACGGGTACCTGATCCCAAACTAGACAAAGAAAGGACCAATGGAAGGCCCAAAGTTCACCTGTATGATGAACACTTATGTATCTAATCTCAAATTGTACCCCACATCTTTATAATATAAAGTTAAATTAAATTAAATAAAAAAACTCCTGCTTGTTTTCTTGCCTCATTTACCCTGTTTCTCTGGTTAATACACATCCTTTCATTAAAAACTCCATTAGTGTTGGTGCTTGGTTCAGTGATTTGGGATGTTTGTAGGGTTTTTCTAAAATCTGATGACATCTCCCAAGTGCTCACTGCAGGATTTCTCCATTTTCCTACAAGGACATCATTCTAAAGAATGCACACACATCATTGGTATTCTTTTTTAATTATTGCATTTATTGTGTGTATTCATGCACTGAAGGGAGACTGTTAAGGTCATACGACTCTCTTTGATATGTTTCACCTACTATGGATAATTGATAATAAACAAAAGAGCAGGATGTGACATTCTGATGGCTAGGTTCATAAGCTTTAACAGGGTGGGGTGACGTTAGAGACATTGTGGCAAGATAGAAAGAACAAGTCGTTGAATATACGGTATACCTTTTACTCGTTATCTCCATAAAAGAAAATCAAGTCCTGTTCAGAAACTTGTGTAGTCATTTTAGTTTGAATTTCAGGTAAATAAATAAAAACATGGAGGGTTCACTGGGTAGCTCTACTGCTGTGCCATAGCTACACTCTCACATATCCTTGATTGCTTCAGATAATTCTCCATGGACACATGCCAAAAGGAATTGCAAGACTAGGTGTCTACAAAGTTATTAAAATTAGATTAAATATTGCTACTTAAGAGTGTGCAGACTACAGGGATCTATTCAATTTGTGGGTGGCCTAATTAACTTCAGCTTGTTCCCTGAACCCAAGATTTACCCCAAATCCTTACCATTTATATTGCAATATGGTATAATATTGTCAATAGGAAAATGCAAGGATAGAATACATTGGAATCATAGTAATATAATCTCCAATGGCAAGAAAATTACTAAGAAGGCATGTTTTATGGAAGACAAGCTAAGAGAGACGTTTTCAACTGTAAAGATATATAGATAGTGAATTAGAATTCATTATGAACAGATGATCTGCCTGGACAAACTCTTAGCGATTGACCAGAATGTCCCATTTTCTTTTGTTGCCCCAGCAAGAAGTTGAATTCCTAAAGGACTTTGATAGATCATTTTTGTTTGTTTGTATCTGCTTTCTAAAAGGGTTTCCCTTATTCACCCATCACGTATGCCACTTGACCTTTCTGCAGAGGGTACTACAAAAAAAAAAAAAAAAAAGGCCTCTATATCCTATATCCTAAGTCTGTAAATGATCTAATGAATCATGAAAAAGAGTGGGTAGAGTTTTTCTGTGAAGTGTATATATGTCCTCCACAGAACCAGAACAAAAATGTCTGTGAACCTCTCGTAATTATAGAGCTATAGATGTTATGCTTGTGCCTTAACATTTGCTTTCTGGAGTCCTGAAAATTGATGCCGATCATTGGACTATAACCCCATGAGGGCAGGCTTTAGGACATCTCACATGACTGTTTCTAACTATAATAAATATTTTAAAAAATTAATTATTAGGTGAAGCCTTCACTGCTTTGAGAACATCATATTTGCTGTGTCCCTATATGCAAACAGTATTGCTATTTTTACTCAAGAAAAGTTTTTGGACGTTTCCATTGCTACTTCCTTAATTCAGCTCCTTACTCTTAATTCCTTACTTAAATGTAGCAGTTAACTGTGTTTTATAGAGCTTTTCTGCCCCTGTCTTCTAATCACAGCTTATTGTATATACTACTTTGTATTTAATGATGATCTTATCTCATGCCTTTAAAATCATTCTGACTTTCCAACTGCCTAGAAATAACAGACTGTTAGATCCATCATATGAGAAAGTTATACAGAGTGCATCTGTTAAAGAAAATAAAGTAATGCACTAGATAAATTAAATAGGTAAGGGAGATTTTCTAAAAGAACTAGACATTGACTGTCCATATGACTCAGCAATTCTCCTACTGAGAATATACCCAGAGGAATTCATATCATTCTACAACAAAGATTCCTGCACACACGTTTATTGCAGTACTATTCACAATAGCAAAAACATGGAAACAATCATGCTGCCCATAGAAACTGGAATGGATTTGAAAAAAATGTGGTACATATACACAATGGAATATTACACAGCTATAAAAAAGGACAAACATATGGACTTCACAGCAATTTGGATGAATTTAGAGTCTAACATACTCAGTGATCTAGAACAGAAACAAAGAACAGAGTACCCATATTCTCATTCACAAGCAAACAATGAACCTTTATAATAATACTATAAAAATGTTTGTCACTAGCAGGATACAGCTGGGGTGGATGAGAAGGGACACAGCAGCAATAAGGATACCTGATCTCAAACAAGGCTTAGTGGGGACCAAAGGGAGGTCTAAACTTTACCTGTACAATGACAACCAAGAGATATTGAAGAAAACTCCATCGAATCAAAAGGTGTGAGATTTTTGTTGTGCTGTGGTAAGCTAATGGAAAAATTTCTGAGGATATAGGGGAGTGGTAGAAGCTGGCCTCTGTGATTCCAATATCTGTGTTTGCTAATTGGCAACTATCCAAGTTTGTCCCCTACTATTTCACAGGGACTGAATGATAGAGGTCCTGACTTTCTTGATGATTACAGTTCAGAAGAAAGGCTTCCAGATCCTTGAGAAAGACATTCCTGGGTTGTAGAAGGAGAAGCAGAAAAATCCCAAAGCAGAAAAATAACTTAAAATTGTAAGTTTTCTATAGTAAATGCTGTAAGAAAAGGACTGACAGAGGCCTCCAGTCTGCACAAAACCTATTTAAACTTTAGCCAAGCTACAGGAAAGACTTAAGCTCTGTTGGCCACCTTTCACACTTTGGTTACGGTAGAGAGCTGGCTACACTGTCTAGTGCCTTTCACATGGTGCTATTCTCTCTTGTTTTTGCTGTTTCTCTCATGACGGATTTTTCTGTGTTTTCTGAAGATTAATCTTACTTAACAAATTTCTCAGAGGTTAAGAATAAAATTAACAAAAATGTTAAGGCTCTTTTCAGTAAGGTATAGTTCAAAAGAAGTGATCTGAAAATCCAGAGTTAAGAATACCGATAATCAGCTCTGTGACTCTGGTTTCTTTCTTTCTCTTTCTTTCTTTCTCTCTTTCTTTCTTTCTTTTTCTTTCTTTCTTTCTTTCTTTCTTTCTTTCTTTCTTTCTTTCTTTCTTTCTTTCTTTCTTTCCTTCCTTCCTTCCGTCCTTCCTTTCCTTTTCTTTCCTTTTCCTTCCTTCCTTCCTTCCTTCCTTCCTTCCTTCCTTCCTTCCTTCCTTCCTTCCTTCTTCCCTTCCTTCCTTCCTTCCTTCCTTCCTTTCTTTCCTTTCTTTCTTTTTGTATTTTGCATTACATTTTTATAACTTCTTTTTTTCTGAAATGTGGGGTGTATTTCGGGGTTAAGTACATATGTGGTCATTGTACATGTAAAGTGTGGGTACCCTTATTGATGTTATGTGCCCCCCTCCGCTGGTAGTGTCTCACTACTGTCAATCCTTTTCTTACAGAATTATGATAAATACTCAGGGTCCACTTACGAATGAGTACATGTGGTACTCAGATCTTTGTTTCTGTGATAGTTCACTGAGTATCATGGGTTCTAATTTCATCTAGATTGCTGCAAAGTTCATAATTTTGTTTTTCTTTATGGCTGCATAATATTCCATTGTGTAAATGTACCATATTTTCTTTATCAAGTCCACTTGTGATGGGCAGCACTGTTGGTTCCATGTTTTCACTATTGTGAATAATGCTTCAATAAACATGCATGGGCAGGTATTGTTTTCTTTTCTTTTTAATTTTTTCTTTGGGGGGAGTGGTTTGGAGTCTGACTCTGTTGCTCAGACTGGAGTGAGTGCAGTGGCAGGTTCCCAGCCATTGCAGCCTCAACCTGCTGGGCTCCAGTGATGCTTCCGCCTCAGCTTTCTACCTCAGCCTTCCAAGTAACCAGAACTACAGTTGCATGCTAGCACAGCAGGCTAATTTTTTATTTTTTAGTTTTTTGAATTGGAGTCTCACTCTGTCGCCCAGGCTGGAGTGCAGTGGCACGCTCCTGGCCATCGCAGCCTCAACCTGCAGGTCTCCTCGATCTTTCTGCCTCAGCCTTCCAAGTAGCTGGAGCTACAGGCAGGCACTACCATGCCAGGCTAGTTTTTGATTTATTGTAGAGACGATGTCTCGCCAAGTTGCCTGAGTGGGTCTCAAACTTGCAGACCCAGGCAATCTACTTGCCTGGGCCTCTCAAAGTGCTGGGATTACAGGCTGAGCCACCGAGCCCAGCCTAATTTTAGCTTTGTTGTAGATATGAGGTCTCACCATGTTGCCCAGGCTGGGCTCGAACCCACAGGCTAGCTATCCGTTTGTCTCAGCCTCCCAAAGTGCTAGGATTATAGGCTTATGCCACTGCACCTGACCCGGATCGTTTTCGTAGAGTGAGTTCCTCCGGGTATACTTCCATAAAGGGTATTGCTACATCAAATGGAAGGTTGAATTTTAGGTCTTTTAGGAATTGCCACACAGTTTTCCACAGAAGTTGTATAGGTTTGAACTCCTGGCAACAGTATAGAGGCGTTCACTTTTCCCGCATCTTCTCCAACATCTGTTGTTTATTAAGTTATTGATGATGGCCATGCTGATTGGAATTAGGTGGTATCTCAGTGTGGTTTTCATTTGCATTTCTTTGATGATTAGTGAGACTGAGTATTTTTTCTTGTATTTGTGAACTGCTCATATGTCTTCTTCTGAGACGTGTCTTTTGCCCATGTTGTAATAGTGTTTGTTTTTTTTACCTTTCAACACATTTGAGTTCCTTGTAGACTCTGTTAGGCCTTTGTCAGATTTATAGTTGGCAAATATTTTTTGCAAGTGTGTGGGTTTGTATCCCCACTCTCTTGAAGGTTTCTTTTGCTTTGCAGAAGCTTTTCAGTTTAATGAGGTCCCACTTATCTATATTATCTTTTAAGGCTTTTGGATAGCCGATGAGGAATTGGTTGCCTATTCCAATTTCTGTAAGGGTATTTCCTACATTTTCTTCTAGGATTCTGAAGGAAACCAGAACATAAGCTGACAAGGTCCCTAGTTTCTTGACTTGTGTTCAAGGAACCAAGCCTATATTTCCTTTGTCTCCCCTGACCTTTGGCTGCTATTCTATGGGTAGCAGAGCCATGCCATGGCTAGCCCAGAGGCTGTTTTTTAAGCAATTGCCTTGCTTTTAATTTAGAAAGCATAGATGTTAAGATATGCATAGTTTAGTCATTAATACTTACCCTGCTTGTGTAATTTAGTTTAGACATTAACATATATCCTGCTTGTGTGGTTTGCCCTCCTTTGTGTGGTTTTGCCTGATATAAGAGGCATGCTGTGAAAATAAATGCTCCCTCTCACCCCACCTATTGAGTAGAGAGACCTCCCAATCCAGCTGTTTCTTTGTCTTTCTTTTCTCATTCCCTCCCCACCACCTCAGGCCCTGCTCAGTGGAGGCTGGAACTCTGCAGATTCTTATAGTTTGAGGTTTACATTCAGGTCTTTGATCCATTTACAGTTCATTTCTATGTATGGTGATAGATAGAAGTCCTGTTTCAGCCTTCTGCATGTGGTCAGTCAGTTTTCTGAGCACCATTTACTGAAGAGGTTCTCATCTTCCCATTGGTCTTTATGGGGGCTTTGTGAAAGATGAATTGGTTGAGAAATTGAGTTTTTGCTTCCAGAGTCTCTGTTCTACTTCACTGGTCTACATGCCTGTTCTTGTACCAATACCAGGCTGTTTTGATTATTGTAGCTTTATAGTAGAGTTTGAAGTCTGGAAGGGTGGTACCTCCTGCTTTGTTTCTTTTGCTAAGGATTGTTTTTGCTATTCATGGCCTTTAAGTGTTTCCATATAAATTTCTGTATTGTCATTTCCATGTCTGAGAAGAATGATGTTGGTAATTTAATGGATATTGTGCTAAGTTTGTAGATTGCCTTTGGTAGAATGAACATCTTAACAATGTTAATTCTATGAGTATGGAATATTTTTCCATTTGCTTGTGTCTTCTTGGATTTCTTTTAGCAGGGTTTTGTAGTTTTCATTGTAAAGTCTCACTTTTCTGGTTAGGAAGATGCCATGGTATTTCATGTTTTTGTTCGTGGCTATCAAATACAAGTGTGCTTTTTATTTGGGTTTCTGTCTGTTTTTTATTGGTTATAGGAAGGGGACTGTCTTTTACAGGTTTATTTTATACCCTGAGACTTTGCCAAAATCCTATGTCAGTGCAAGGAGGTCTTTGACATATTTCTGGGGTTTTCAAAGTATAGAATAATGTCATACACAAAAAGGGATAACTTAACTTCTCCTCTTTTCCTATTTGGATACCCTTGATTTCCTTCTCTTGTCTTATTGCTCTAGCTAGCTAGGACTTGCAAAACAATGTTGAACAGAAGGAGTGAGAGTGAGCAGCCTTGTCTTAGTCCAGTTTTCTGGGGAGATGTTTCCAATTTCTGTCTGATTAGCAGTATGTTGACTGGCAGTTTATCATAAATGGTTCTTACTATTTTGAGCTATGTTCCATCTATACCTAGCTGTTCAATGGTTTTTATTAAGAGTAGATCCTGGATTTTATCAAAAGCTTTTTTGACATTGAATGACATAATCTTGTGGTTCTTCTTTTAACTTCTGTTTATTTATTTAATTATGTTTATGGTATTGTGGATGCTGCACCAGCCCTGCATCCTGGGGATGAAAACTACTTGGTCATGGTAGATGATTTTTCAGATGTGTTGTTGGATCCAATTTGCTAGAATCTTATTGAGAATTTTTGCATCTATGGTCATCAAGGATATTAGACTGTAGTTTTCTTTCTTTTTTGGCTCTGCTTGGTTTAGGTATCAATACGTTGTTAACTTCATAAAATGATTTGGGAAGAGTTCCATCTTTCCCAATCCCCTGGAATAATTCTAATAGTATTGGTATCAGTTCTTCTTTATATGTTTTGTAAAAATCTGCTAGAAAACTGTCTGGTCCAGGGCTTTTTTTTTTTTTTTTTTTTTTTTTGTAGGTAGTTTTCTTATGATGAAATCAATTTCCTGAGTGGGTTATTGGTCTATTTAGGATCTCAATTTCTGCTTGTTTCAACCTTGGGAGGTTGTGTGCCGAAAGTCCTCCATTTAACTTAGATTTTTGAGTTTGTTTCCTTACAAGTGTACATTGTCATCTCTGATAATATTTTGTATTTCTTCAGGGTCTGCTGTGACTTCATCTTTTGCATTTCTGATTGTGTTTATTTGGGCTTTTCTTTCTTTTTCTTGGTCAGTTTTGCTATGGGTTCATAAATCTTGTTAATCCTTTCAAAGAACCAGCTTTTAGTTTTGTTGATTTTTTCTATGATATTTTTGTCTTCTGTTTCTTGTATTTGGGAGTTAGGGTTTTGGTAGTCTTGTTTTTCCAGCTCCCTTAGGTGACTTGTTAGGCTGTTAATTTGTGATCTTACTATTATCTTCATATGTGTTCATAGAGATTTGAATTCCCCTCTTAGTACTGTTTTCATTGCATCCCAGAAGTTTTGGTAGCATGTTTCTTTATTTTCATTTGTTTCCAGGAATCTTTTAATTTCTTCTTTGATTTCCATTTGATCTAGGAGTTGTTCAGCATCATGCTGTTTAGTGTCCCTGTCTTTGTGGGTTTGGGGGGAAACTTGTTGGTGTTGATATTTATTTTTATTCCACTGTGGTCTGAGAAGGTGCATGACAGTATTTCAATCTTATGAAATTTGTTTATACTTGATTTATGACCGATAGTGTGATCGATCTTGAAATACATTCCATGAGGTGATGAGTATAACATATAATCTGTGATTGTTGGATGGAGTTCTGTAGGTACCTATTAGATCCATCTGGTCAGGCATCAAGTTGTGGTTCTGAATCTTCTTTTTGTTTTTTGCCTTGATGATCTATATAGCGTTGATAATGGAGTATTAAAGTCCCCAGCTATGATAGTGTCAGAGTCAGTATTTTTTTTTTTTAAGTTTACTTAGTAGCTGCTTTATAAAAGCTGGTGCTCCTATGTTGCCTGCATATATGTTTAGGATGGATATGTCCTGTTTGTGAATTGAACCTTTTACCGTTATGTAGTGCCCTTCTGTATCTTTTTTAATTTTTGATAGCTTAAAGGTTATTTTTTTCTGATATTAAGATGATGACTCCCAGTTTCTTTTATGTTATGTTCACCTGAAAGTTTGTTTTCCATCTTCTAACTTTGTAAGTATACCTTTTGGTAATACTTTTACATCTCCTGAAGTCAGAATATTGTTGCATCGTGTTTCTTTATCCAGTTTTCCAATCTATGCCTTATAAGTGGTACATTTAGTCCATTCACATTTAGACTGATAATTGAGATGTGAGAGTTTAACCCTGTCATAAGGCTCTTATAGACTTTGTTGTTGTTTGCTTACATGTTTATTGGTTTTCTTTTGATTTTGGGGTTAATTTATATGTGTGTTTTCAATCTTGCAGTTGCGATGCATGCTTTATTGGTTTTTTGTTTTCGTGCTTTCTCAGGAAGAACATGACTTTTCTCTTTTTTTCTTTCTTCTGTGCTTAATTCCTTCTTCAGCATCTCTTGTAGAACTGGTCTGGAGGCAGCATATACTTTTAGTGATTGGATGCCTGGAAGAATTTTAATTATTTTTCACTGATGACGCTTAGCTTAGCTGGGTAGGAAATTCTTGACTGGAATTGTTTATTTTTGAGTATTTTGAAAATTGGACTCCAGTCTCATCTAGCCTACAGTGATTCTGTAGATAAGTCTGCTACTATTCTAATTGGTCTTCCCCAGTAGATAGTCTGACATTTCTGTCTTGCTGCCTTTAGGATTTTTTTCTTTGGGTATAAAAGAAAAAAAAATTTATTTGGCTATCTACTTTTGAGAAACGAATTGCTATGTGTCTAAGGGTTGGTCTTCTCATTTGATATCTTGCAGGGGCTCTCTGTATGGAATATTTTGAGTGGTAGGAAGGCATAAGATCATGTGTATCAGTGACCCGGGAGCCTGAGTCAAAAGGGCACCCTCCATGCATGGTTTGAGTGGATCCCCTATGCTGGCATCCGGACCAGAGAAAAACTGGTCCAAGAGTTGGGCACTCCACTAAAATAAGACCACTAAAATTTTTATTCCAATAATTCATATATAGGAAGCACAGAGTACAAACTAAGAATTTATGTCCATAATTTGAAGACAATGCAAAGAGATACATGAGGCTATTTTTGAGACCAATATATTTAAAGATGGACCAACATGACTATTATTTGTATTTATTTGCCAAAAGATTAGACTGGTCATTTTTTTCATGGCACTACTATGAGAGAGCACACAAAAATTAACCTTCTGGCTTTACAAACCTCATAACAGTGAAAATTGAAAAAAGCTAGTATAGGATTTTCTATTAAAAAATTATCCAAAGGTATAATACACAAATACAAGAAGGGAACCAAAAAACCCAGAATTTATTTATTAAAAATGTGTATTTATTCTTACATGTTTAAACGGCAGTCACCTTCAACGTACTCACCATTTGATGCAACATGTCTACGAGATGATTTTCACTGCTCAAAACAGTTTTTGAACTCAGCAATTTTGATGCCTCTTAGTGGTTTTTTATTTTTTGTTTCACCTCTTCCACATTGGCGAAATGTTTTCCTTTGAGGACTTTCTTCATCAGGGGAAACAAAAGTCACTCAGGGCAAGATTGTGTGAATAGGGAGGGTGGGGCACAGAGATTATGCCATTTTTGGTCAAAAATTGCTTGTGCACTCAGCGTGGTGTGGACAGATGTGCTCATAAATTGTCTATCATGTAATGGGCAATTACATCAAAAGAATCTCTAAACAATAAAAAAAGTTAAAATTAGAAAAAAAGAAATTCACTGAAGCTGAATGCACACTGTCTTAACAACACTAGCCGGCACACAGATGCCTATATGTTCCTAGAACATTTACCTGGCATGGGAAGTCTGTACTACAAGAAGCCCACACTTCAAAAGATAGTATCAGTTTTGGGGGTATCGCCCTTATATGTCTGCACGCAAGCACACACACGTGCACAGGTACACACATGATGTATTGCATATCCATTCTGTGTTTTCAGTTTCTTTATGTTCTTTTTTTTTATCTTAAGTTATTTTAGTTAGTTTTCTTTACCTCCATAATGTAACCTTGCAAAGTTCTAACTAAGCAAAGGAATTTGAGAATGGGTGAAAGTTGAAGTAGACGAAGACTAATATTTATAATGAAACTTCTAAAGTGATTGTGTTCCACTTTTTTATTTCGAAATTAATTAAAGTTTGGTGAAAACTGAGATAAGATGCAGAGATGGCATTTTCTCAATAACTGAATAATATAATTTATTTAGCTTCAAATAGCCACTTTATGATTTCTCTTGCAGATACAATTTCACATATTGCTGCTTTTAAGACAGCAGCTGCCTTTCTCTCTCTTTCTCTCTCTTTCAGAGTGTGTGTATGTCTCTCTGTCAGTGTGTATATGTATGTGTATGTGTTTCCTTAGTCTCTCTTCTTTCTGGTTTTTTTTTTTTTTCACTTTAGCTACATATCCATTTTTTTTAATCTCAAAAAGATAATCATCTTACCCTGAATGGAAGTATAAACCAGTGATAGGTGATCTAAATGATTATCTTCTCAAGGGAATATTATGCTTTTAATCAATTCATTTAATGACATATCCTTTAGCTCTTATTTCATACTCAAGCTGGAAACAATGGCTTACCTATTTCACATCTTAAATAAAATGAAACCTTTCCTCTTTAACTCTAGTTTCTGAAGATCATAAATTTTTCTAACAAAAATGATGTAATGGGGAAATATAATGAAATTGAGTTTGCAATAAGAAACAACTTTTTCTTAATCAACAGATTTCTAGCTCTGTGTAGGCAGTAATGACATAAGGGTTTCCAGATCCATAAACACACAAACAACCTTCCGAGTAATAGATTTTTGTTGTTACAAGATAGAGATTGAGTTCAGATTGCTCACGTAGTATTTCTTGTATAGCAACTCATCTCTAAATCCTAAGGGGTAGACGTAGTTTGAATGAAGCAAGATGGGACCTCTGCCTATGAGCCTCTTTGAAAATGTAGGAAAGATTGAGGAAAATCTTTTAATTTGTAAACACTTGAAAGTATCAATTTCCAAGAAAAGTATCAGACACTACAGTTATTCAGACAAGTTTAAGAATCTAGTGAGTAGAAATAAGAAAATGGCTCAATGAATAAGCCTTTTTTATTTTTTTGCAATAAACTGGCAGTCAGCACTCAGAATTTCCTAAGCTGGCTCTGCACCCAGACTTAGATTCGGCTGCAGAAAAATTCTTCCAACAAGGTGAATCAGAATCTATAGAACGAGTAACAAAAGGTTGTTATTAAAGCCTCCATCCCTCATTGTCTTGTTAGAAATGAATCTCAATTGAGATTAAAGTGCCTACAATATCCTCACAACGTTTCTTCTGATCACAAAAATCAGGATTGGAGGTGTGTTTTTTCAAACGAAGACATAAAATGGAATAGATTCGTGTCTTTTAATTTATTTTGTTATCTTGACTTTATTGCGTGGATAAAGCAGAGAGAGAACACAGAGGGGAAAGGAGAAATACTGAAAGGACCGAGATAGGTTAAGCAAGAGTATTTTGAGCAGCAAGAAGGCATAAGATCATGTGTATCAATTATCCAGGAGAAAACAGGTTGTAACAATTGATCGCCTTGAAGGGGAAGGAAGAAAAGGAGGTTCTACAAAATGGCCACTCATGGGTTGTGGATAGGACAGTTTGGAAACGGGAAAGAGGTATTTCTATTAAGTTACCTACCAGAAACTTCCTCAAAGTCAGGGATATGGCTAGAGAGCTGAGGCTATTTCTGATGGCATGCATCTCTACTCTTCTTTGGTCCTCTTTGGAAGGATACTCTTTCTCACTCCTGCTTTTTAAAATTTTTACTGTCTCCCAAATAGTTACATTTAATAATCTACTCTTAAACAATTTGTACAAGGGTGAAAAAAGTACAACACAGTGGTCAAATGAATCACTTAGATACAATGGAACATGATTCTGTTTTTAAAATCTGAAATTACAGTCTATCAAGAATGATAATGATGACTAAGTTAAATAATAAATTGTAAATATCCTAGTAAGTTTTTTGTCAAAATCTCAACAATGCTAGTTGTTATTATTAGTTGAAAAAGTAGTGATAAGAACGTCTTCAGGAAAAAATGTGAGTACTCTCCCAACTTTCAACAACTCCTATCACGGACTCTGTTTGAGGTCTTACGTTTAGACATGTGAGGTCATTCAATTTTCAATTTCACTGTCCATATTTGTTGAAAATCAGGACTAGAAGCTGATTTGTACTAATAAAGCAGAGAAAATTAATTTTTACAAAAGGAGAAGATTAAATAATTAGCAAACCACTTTAGAAACCTAAAAAGAGAGGTATTTCTGGTATCACCCACAAAATCTACATTTGACAGACAAAAAAGCCTTTTATCTTTAATGTTGTGTATTTGGTCGGTTTATTTATTTTCTAAGTAGAAGGATTCACATGTCCATATGTTTCTGAAGTGAGACTGGCTGGGAGCATTTCGTGTCTTGAAGAAACTGCACAAATGTACTTAAATGGTTTTGGCACAGAAGACTTATTCCATATTTTTACTTATTCCATATTTTCATTGCACACCTATAATACTCTATTTTAAAGTTCAGGAATTTCTCTAGGTCACAAGAAGAATTTATTTTTTTCTTATCATTTTCAAATCAAGTATTTTACCTAAAGGTTATGCCCTAAAATCAACTTGCCTATAATACCATGTGCTAACTTGATTTTGTTCTCTAATTCCTTCATTTAGACTTTATTGAACTCATCACAAGCAATTGAATAAATGGAATAATATTTAGCCACATATTAAAGGAAACTGCCAACTTTCATTATCTGCATTCATCTCCTCACCATTTAGTTGCAAAGATAAATTATTCTGTCATTTTTATTTCAGCACCTGTATATATCTAAATATTTTATTGTTTGAGCATTTGCACTGATACATTTTGAAAATGAACTAACTTTATGTCTTTACAAATCATTTTGCTGGAATAATAAAGATGAGAGTTCACAATAAGGAATAGCCTTAGCAGATGCTACAGGAGACATCAGTCATTCTTTGTTTTCCTTCAACCCAGGTTTGTCATCATGGCTCCATCACATCACTTCCTTCTGAATCTCAGGTACAGACTCATAAATTCATTATGGTTGTGGTAGGCTGAATAATAGCACCCAAAGTTATTCAAATTGTACTTTCTGGAAACTGTGAATGTTTTCTTTATATGGAAAGAGATATTTTGCAGATGTGATACAGTAATCAGGCAGAACTCATTGCCCAAAATGATAGTCACAAGGTCTGAATCTGACTGACATGGCAGAATGTAGTGAGAAGACAGACCAAAGCCAGACAAGACCAAGAAAAACCAAGATGATGCCAAACACGACCTCATATTATTCTTTTTGCTTATTATACACTAATAGTAATGCATTAACATGCTAAAAGATACGCCCACCAGAGCTATGACAGTTTACAATTACCGTGGCAACTCCTGGAAGTTTTAAAAGGGGAGGAACCTTCAATTCCAGGAATTCCTTGCCCATTTCCTAGAAAACCCTTGAAAATTCCACACTTTATGTAATGCATAATGAATAAAAAGTAATAAATACAATCAACCAGCAGCCCATATGTGCTGCTCTGCTTATAGAATAGTCATATTTCTGTTTCTTTGTTTCTTTAATAAACATAACGTGTCTCCTACTTAAGACTCATGCTCGAATTATTTTGTGCACAAAGCTAAAAACCCACTTGGCCTCTTAGGCCAAACCAGGAATTCTGGAGTTCCTCTGCATCAGATGCAATTAAGTTAAAGGCTTTGAGATAAGAAGAGTATCTTGGAATATATGGATGAGGCTTAAATATAATCACAAGTGTCCTTTTAAGAGAGATGAGAGACATTGTGGCGGCATAGTAGAAAATAATAGATATGACAATGATGGCAAGAGGTTGTAGTGATTTGACCACAAGCCAAAGGATGCCAGCAGACACTGGAAGCTGGCAAAGGCAAAGAATTATTTCTCCCTTGGAGTTTTTGGAAGTATTAACTCTATGAACATCTTGAATTTTAACCACATGAGATTAATTTTTAACTCCTTGGCTCTGAAACCATAAGCAGATAAAGATGTGATATTTTAAGTTACAAAATGTGTGTATAGCAGCAGCAGTAACATAAAATAATCGTGATTTAGATTTGTGTTGAAAAAAATTTCAAGGACTTTCCAGATCTCAGAAATAGTTTTGGTATTCATTTGTTTTCATTGTCATGGGTTAGGAAGAAGCAAAACAGCATTTATACCATATGCTTAATTTTGACTACAGGATGACAGAAGTTTAAAAGCAATGATAAAAGATCTGGATACTTTTGTCACCATGCTGCCATTTATTGCATTAATAGTATTACTCTTAGCATTCTGGAAAGATATAATAAGAGGCTTTTAAAAATTATTAGCCCAAATATTAGTATCAGTTTACTAAGCACTCTATATATCATTCACCATTGTGAACACTTTACACAAATTCTTCTTCTTTTTCATCTTCATAGCAGTCTTGTGAGTGAAGTACAATTATTATAACCCTATGAGCCTATGAAACAACTGAGCCTTAGAAGTGTTAAACCAAGTGCCAATGATTGCACAGCTAGTAAATGCTGTAACTGGAATTCAGGCTTAGGTAGTCTTACTTTGAAAGTCAACCTCTGTGCTATAGAGTCTCCAAATATGTAGGATACCTAAAAATAATTGAAACAAAGTTAGGGCCATTGAGTAGGCACACACATTAACTATTTTATTTGTTCTGTGACACTAGTCTCACAATTACCTTTATTTAACTTTGGCTGGGAGGGAACTCTTCATATGCTGTGCTATCTTATTTAATTTTCACAACAATCTTACAGCATAACTGTGATTTTTCTGGAAAACTCATTTTTATGGTATCTAGAAAATATTAAAAATTCTGGAGACATAAACATCAAGGAACTGTCAGAGTAAAGTATCTTTTTTTGATACATTTACCGATTATATTAGCTCTTGAGGACACAACAGTAGATACTAGTAGGGAGAGTTATCATTTTCAATGACAGAAAATTTTAATGCAAATGCCTTTAAAAGAGATCAAAACAGAGAATGTAAATATGTATAGTAAAACCACACTTACCTTTCCCTGTTCTCAGATAGCATCATGTTCTACTACAGTGTACATAATTTGTACTTAAAATATATTCTGTATTTCATTTATCTTTTTAAAGTTATTTATTTTTTACTTTGAAGAGTTATAATATCAAACAAAGGAAAAGCCATGGAAACTAGAAAAAGCTAAGCAAAAAGTCTTTCTTCTCTCTAGAGCAGGAAAGTGCCCAGAGCTGAACACGTGCGGCGGCACCAGGGACTAGATTACATCATTTTCAGTGTAGAAAAATATTAATATATCCGTAAAATATCCGATTGCTCCTTCTGGTTGAAATGCGGGATGATGTAGAACCTAGAAAAGAAAGGGAACTAATTGCTTCAGGGAAATTAATATTTAATTTTAAGGTTTAACTTATCTCCATATTAATAGAATTGTTTGATTCATAATTCAAATATTGGACTCAGCTTTGAATTTGTAATTGTATGTGGGCCAGTGTAGTTTATTTGTTGCTGTATTATGAGAGATTTAAACATTAGCTTGAGTTTGTTTTTGATAGTTTTTTCTTAGTTTTGCATTTTCTCTCTCTTTTTTTTGAGAGAGAGAAGGTAGGATAACAAATTAAAATTCTGGTGAAAGATTTTTAATCCTGCTTGTTTCTAGTTTTATGATTTTAGATGGCTTATTTTGCCTCAACAACAACAAAAAAAGAGTGGGAATAAAACACTTCCCCTGTCTACATGAGGGAGGTGTGTGTGTGAGTGTGTGTGTGTGTGTGTGTGTGTGTGTGTGTGTGTGTGTGTAAAAGTTAGTTACTGTAAGCATTTTATGAGATGATTCTCTCTGTTCTGAACTCATGTAAATAACTTTTAAAAATCTTTTTTGCCACAGACACTGTCTGCTACTTTGTCTCCTTTATTCCCCCTTTAAGATGGCATGTTTTTTAAGGGCAAGATAGAGTCTTTGTCCATTGGACTCTTAGCAGTGCTTGTCTCAAAGTAGATGCTTGATTTATGTCCTTTGAAAGGAAAGAAAAAGACAAAGAGAAAAAATAATGTATTAATTTATTTTCTGATTCACTTCTGCAATCACAGGTTACATTTATACATAACCACATGTGTGTATATATGTATGTACACATGCAGATATATACACATGCACACTTGTGAAAAGGTCATGTCATATAACAACCATATACCCTTAAAATTTTGATCTAGTAAGTTAGCATGATTTGGACTTCATTCTTTCTATAGTAAATATTTTGCTTTATCACTGAAATTTTGACTTCGTTCTTCAGTGAGCAGCCTCCAGTAATGACCTTTATAGTGTGAACTTAAGAAACATTTAGGTGGCAAAATTTGCCTCCTTTTCTTTTCTTTTTTTTTTTTTTTTAATATTTTTACTTTTTCAATTTTAATTTTTTTTTATTTTGAATTTGTGGGATAAAATTCAGGGTTAGCTGTACAAATGTTCATTATGCATGTACCCTTGTTAATGAGGTGTGCCCCCTCCTGCCCTGATAGTTTCCCACTACTGCCAGTCCCTTTCTTATAACTTTACAATATTTGCTCAAGGTCCACTTATGAGTGAGAATGTGTGATACTCAGTTCTTTGTTTCTGTGATAGATTACTCAGTATTATAGACTCTAAGTCTATCCAAGTTGCTGCAAAGTTCATAATTTTGTTCTTCATGACTACATAATATTTCATTGTATATATGTACCACATTTTTAATTCAGTCCTCTTTTGATGGGCAGCATGGTTGGTTCCATGTTTTTGCTATTGTGAATAATACTGCAATAAACATACGTGTGCAAGTAATTTTTAATAAAGTGATTTGAGTTCTTCCATGTATATTCCTAGTAGGAGAATTGTGCAGTCATACGGGAGGTCGATTTTTTGATATTTTGTTTTCCTCAGAGGTTGTACTAGTTTTACACTCTTACCAGCAGTGTAGAAGTGCTCCCTTTTCCTGCATCCTATTCAACATCTGTTATTTTTTGTTATTGATGATGCCCATCCTGACTGGAGTTAGGTGGTATCATGGTGTGGTTTTAATTTGCATTTCTTCAGTGACGTGGTAAGGCTGAGCATTTTTTCATGTATACGTTGACTCCTTTTATGTCTTCTTTTGAGAAGTATCTGGTAATATATTTTGCCCACTTTGTAATGGGGCTGTTTGTTTTTCTCTTTTCGGCATATTTGAATTTCTTGTAGATATTAGATGTTAGGCCTTTGTCAGATATACAGCTGGCAAATATTTTTTCCATTCTATGGGGCTGTCTCCCATTCTTCTTGATGGTTTCTTTATCTTTGCAGGAGCTTGTCAG
Organism: Carlito syrichta; assembly: GCF_000164805.1. Taxonomy (NCBI): domain Eukaryota; kingdom Metazoa; phylum Chordata; class Mammalia; order Primates; family Tarsiidae; genus Carlito; species Carlito syrichta. Next base: position 210,923 of record NW_007245623.1, on the reverse strand, counting down.
TTAGATGAGGTCCCATGGGTCTATCTTATCTCTTATGATGTGGGCACTTTGGGTTTTGACCAGGAATTTGTTGCCAGTTCCAATTTCCATAAGGGTGTCTCCTGCATTTTCCAAAGTTCTTCTAGTTTGAGGTTTTACATTTAGGTCTAAAGGCAATGGAAAAGCATAGTTTGAAGGGATTTGTCTTTTCGCAGTGACTTCCTCAACATTTTTCTTTTTGCTAATAATACAGATAATATAATGAAAGAATATTGCCGCAGCCCCACAGATGTCCATGTACTAACTGGGAAACCTGTAATATGCTACCTCACATGACAAAAATGTCTTCACAAATGTAATTAAATGAACTATTTTAAGAAGGATTATCCCTGATTCCAAAACTGATTTAAAATTATTGGTATACCTTTCTTTCTACTTGCCTCTACATTTATTGAGACAGGATTCTTATGTACTTAATCATTATGCCTTTCACAACAGCCAGTACAATGCTTAGCAAAAGGTGATGATTCACTATATAACGGAAGGTCAGATATTAATAAATCTTATCTGGGGACAAGTATTAAATTCATGGATGCTTTTGACTAAATAGAAGGTCTGAGAAATAGACAGTCAAATGGAAAGAACACTACTGAATATGTGTTTGAAGAAGCTAAAAATGAATCCCAGGTAGGAAATCAGTTAAGGCATACAATAACATCTTGGCTTGAACCCTAAGTATATAATGTGCATATTCCTTAAAAATATATATCCTTTAGTAAACTTATTCTGAATGAGCTGGTTTGTCAGGAAACTGGTTCATCATAAAAAGAGGAAAAATTTTCTAGCAATGGGTGATGAAAGATGAAATAGCATTTATTGAAAACTTTATGAGATATTTAAGTACAATTAAGGGAAATGGTAATTGAAGGATGAAATTACGTGCTAAAAAGTTAAATGATTTGAGGAGAGACATTCATTTGAAAAGAAAATCATTTGAGAGTTTTAATTCAATCTATAAAATTAACAAAAAGTACAAATTCCTTTTTATGTTTTATATTTCTATAAATGTTGGAAGACCTACAACATTGAAACTGTGAGCCATCTGAAAAGATTAAAAAGCAAAACAGAATGAACTGAGGAAGAAAATTCCAATTATAACATGCACATCATAGAACTTTTATAGATTGCTTAACTTCATCAAGAGTACTCTGTGCTGAGACATGATGGATTATGAGGGTAAAAGAGGATCCAGGGATTTTGACCTCCTTAAACCTTTTGAAGACTATTCATTCCAACTTGGATCATTTTCCTGGCTATTTGATCTCTTCCATTATACCCAGGCCTAGCCTCAACACATACATGCACACATTCTAACTCATATACTTTTAAATTGTTCTTCTTGACTTAGCCTACAAACAACTTTAAGCCACTTTCATCCTGGAAAATAAAGAAAGAAAGAGCATGAGAGAGAGACCCTCTCTCCAGAGATTCTATATTCCCATCTAAAGATAATGTCACCTCCTTACTTCTCAGCTTAACTCCACAAGTAACCCACATTATCCATCTTCACCTTCTTATCCTCTTTAAACTGAATTTTGACCATGGCAATAAAGCAACCCTGGTAAGGCTACTCTGGAACTTCATTTTGAAAAATCTTAAGGATATTTCTTCTGTGACTGGTTCTTTATATAGAATAGAGTACCTAGATAAAGCTTACCAATTCTTTCCCTTTATATGTTTTCTAGATAGTTGGCTTCCTTTTGAAACAAATTTTCAAATGCAACATCATCTGCGATATGGCTTTTGGTTCACTGCATAGACTATTTTCTCTGTTGGCATGCAATCTATGTGGAGTGTGCTAGAGTTTTTAGAAAGTCTAACATAACAAGCTTTACTAGCATTTGATTCTATCTATACTGTTTATTAATCACTTGATTATTTTATTTTTTCTATATAAGCTAATTTGAGTTAGATATTATCATTTTTATTATTATTTGACACATGAAAATACAGAGACTCAGATACATATGGATGACTTACCTGGGTTCTCAACTAATATGTGTCAGTATTGGGAATTATACTTTCTGTTTTTCTTTCTATCTCATACAGCCTTAGTGTTCCTATGGATGCCTTTTAAAGAAATGGGGGAGTGTTGCTGACACTATCACAATGCAATACTAATATCTATTAATTTAAATAATATTCAGCATAATAATTAATATTTATTGAAAACTTACTATGCTCTACACATTTTTATAAGATCTTTAACATATTTTATATTGTATCACAACAACCCTATGAAATAAATATTTATATCTTCCCCAGCTTAAGAGGTGGGTAAGTGGTTTTAATAAATTTCATACCTATGTTTGTCTAATTTTTAAGCCTGTGTTCTTGTCATTAATTTTCTAATTTAAAATCTCTGTATAGTATAGTATAATAGTTAAGAAAATATATGAAAGATTTTCAGTAATTCTAAAACTACCCTGCCACTATTTAAAAATAATATTAATCTTCATGATCTATTAGAACCCTAGAGTTTCTAAAATTGTCATATTACAAATACATTTATCCAGTGGAAAATAAATGCCTTTATTATTGTGAATTTAATTTTATTCTTATTTTATATTCTGATCTCTGGTTATAGCCTCAAAGTTCATAGATATAAAGGTTATCAATCTTATATAAAGATTGTCATTCTGCAAAGACAATTAGGAAATAAGGAAAGTATATTTCAGCATTATTTACAATAGCCAAAAGGTGGAAAACACAAAAATTCCATCCAGGGATGAATGGATAAACAAATTGGAGTACACATAGTATATATACACATGCTATGAGATATTATTCAGCATTAAAAGTGAATGACATTCTGGTACATGCCACAACATAAATGAACTTTAAAGACTCAATGCAAAGAGAGTAAGCCAGACACAAAAGAATAGATATTGCATGAGTCCACTAATACAAGGAAACTAGAATAGTCAAATTGATAAAAGTAGAGTCTCTGGTGGGTGAGGGATGAAGGGAGGAGAATGAAGAATTATTGTGTAGTAGATACAGAATTTCAGTTTGGAATGATGAAAAACATCTGCACAACAATGTGAATTTACTTATTTTTATTAAACTATATACATTTAAGATGTTAAAATGGTAAATTTTATCAAATATATATTTTCCCACACTGAAAACAGGTTAAAGGAAAGAGTTTAAAATCTTAAACCCAGATCCAAACAGGCAGTCTGACAGAAATAATTATATCTAAAAGAGTAAGACAGTGTTAAAGTCACATATGTAGGTTTTTAGGATCTGACCTATACCTACCTGTGTTAGTTGGTCTTCCTGGGCTGATGTGCTCCAGTCACATCTGCTCACTCTTATAGTCCTCATCCAAGCCCAGCTTATTTCTGCCTGAGGCTCACAATTCCTGATCCCTCTGTCAGATCACTATTCCCAAGATTGTTTCAACTGTCTGCCAAAATAAGAAGAAACCAGAAAAATAAATCTGGTAATATGAAAAAAAAGGAGCTTTTCAACACTCTCAAAAGACCACAACAACTCTTCAAAATGAAATTTTTTTAAAAAAACAAAAAACTACAGACATAGAATTCCAAAGGTTGATTATAAAATTGATTAATGAACTACTTCAGGACAAAATTGAAAAGCAGCATAAATAATTTTTTAAAAGATTCAGGCTATAATGAAAAATTCTCCAAAGATATAGACACCTTTAAAAAAAGGGAAACTGAAATTCTGGAATTGGAAGAATGATTTAAGGGAGTACAAAATGCAGTGAAAATTTTAACAGTAGACTGGAAAAAGCAGAGAAAATGATCTCAGAATATGACAAAGCTTTTGGATTAAAACAATCAGAAAACAATAAAGAAAAGAAGAATCAAGATAATGAAAGAAAGCCTCCAAGAAATTAGAACTTATGTAAAATATTCAAATCTAGGAATCATAAGTGTTCCCGAGGAAGAAGAAAAGGCACAGTTTTTTAAAACCTATTCAAGGGAATAGTGGAGGAACATTTCCTTGGCCTTGTCAGGAATCTAAAAATCAAGATACAAGGAGCCCCCCCAAATCCCAGAAGATTTATTTCAAAAGGGTCATCACCAATGCAACTAGTCATCTGGTTAAGCAAAATTAATATGAAGGAAATAACTTTAAGAGAAATGAGACCTATCAGACAAACATAAGATTTCTCAGAAGAAACCCTAAAAACCAGAAAGGACTGGGACTCTATCTTCAATCTCCTCAAACAGAATAACTGTCAGCCAAGGATTTTGTATCCTACAAAACTAAGTTTCATAAGTGAAGAAGAAATGAAGTCCTTCAAAGTCAAGCAAATGCTGAGAAAATATGTCAGCACTAGACTGGCTGTACAAGAAATACTCAAAAGAGTTCTAAATACTGAAACAAAAAAAAATGGAAGAAATACACTAGTAGAAAACCTCTGGAAATCATAAAGTTCACAGACTTTATGGAACACTAACACAATTGAGAAAAAGGCAACCAGTTTGATGAATAGACTAGCACCTTGCTTATCAGTATATAGATAGACTGGTACAATGCATAAAAATGGCAAAACCTAAATGTCTCCTGCCTTCAAGAGACTCACTTTGTTCCAAAACTCCTATGGACTCAAGGAAGAGAGGTGGGGAAAAAAATTCCACACAAATGGAAAACAAAAGCAAGCAGGAGTGGCCATTCTTGTATCAGATAAAACAGGCTTTAAATTAACAACAGTTAAAAAAAAAAAGACAAAGACAAAGATGGTTATTATGTTATGATAAAGAAATCAATCCAATGAGAAGACATACCAATTTTAAATGTATATATACCTAATGCCACAGTCCACAGCTTTATAAAACAAATTGTATTAGAACCTTAAAAAAGAGATAGACAGCAATACAATAATAGTGGAAGACTTCAGTACCCCACTGACAGCAATAGACAGATCATCAAGGCAGAAAATCAACAAAGAAATATTGAAGTTAAACATGACTTTAGAGGAACTGGAACTCATAGACATCTACAGAACATTCTATCTCAAAACTACAGAGTATAAATTTTTTCTCATCAGCATGTAGCATAAGATAACCACAAATCAAGTCACAATAAATTCCAAGAAATCAAAACCATGTCAAATACCTTCTCTGACCACAGTGAAATAAAACTAAAAATTAACTTCAAGAAGAACTCAAAGAAGAAGAAGAAGAAGAAGGAGAAGGAGAAGGAGAAGGAGAAGGAGAAGGAGAAGGAGAAGGAGAAGGAGAAGAGAAGGAGAAGGAGAAGGAGAAGAAGTAGTTAAGCAATTTGCTACTGAATGATACTTGGTTCAATAATTAAATCAAGATGAAAATGTTAAAAATTCCTTGGGATGTATGACAAAATTGAAACAAATTATCCAAACCTCTGGGACACAACCAAAGCTATGCTCAGAGGAACATTTAGCACCTACATTAATAAGACTGGAAGATTGCATATCTACAAGATTGCATATCTTCACACCTCAAGGAACTAGAAAAACATAAATAAAACTCAAAACTAGCAGAAAAAAATAAATGATGATATTAGTGCAGAACTAAATAAAATTGAAATAAAAAACACTACAAAGGATTAATAACACAAAAGATGGTTCTTTGAAAAGAGAAACAAAATTGCGAGACCACTAGCTAGATTAATTAAAAAACAAAGAAAGATGACTCAAATTAGCTCAATCAGAAATGAAAAAGGAGACATTCCAACTGATAAAATAGAAATTCAAAAGATTATCCAAGACTATTATGAACACTTCTATGCAAACAAACTAGAAAATCTAAAGGAAATGGACAAATTCTTAGAAACATAAAAATCCCCAACCTTGAATTAGGAAGAAATGGAAATCCTGAGCAGATCAATAATGAATAGAAGATTAAAACATTAATTAGAAGTCTCCCAACAACAACAACAACAACAAAAAGTCCAGGACTTGATGGATACAACTGAATTTTACCAGGCCTTCAAATAAAAACTAGTATCAATTTTACTGAAGTCATTCCACAAGATTGTAGAGGAAAGAATCCTCCATAATCTATACTATGAGGCCAGTACCATTCTGATATCAAAACCAGGAAAATACACAACAAAAAACAAAGCTACAGACCAATATCCATTATTAACATAGAAACAATAATCCTCAAAAAATATTAAGAAACTGAATTCAATAGCACATTAAAAAATCATAATATACCATGACCAACTGAGTTTTATTCCAGGTAAAGGTGTTTCAACATTTGCAAGTCAATAAATGAGATTCACTACATAAACAAAATTAAAAACAAAAATCATATGATCATTTCCATAGACACAGAAAAAGCATTTGATAAAATTAAGCATCCCTTCATAATAAAACCCCTCAGCAAAATAAGTACAGTGGAAATATTCTTTAATATAATAAAATCTATATACAGCAAACACACAGCCAATGTCATCCCGTATGAAGAAAAGTTGAACACATTTCTCCTCAGAAATGCAACAAGGCAAGCATGCCCACGTTAACCACTACTATAGTACATACTCCTGTACATACTACAGGAAGTCCTATCCAGAGTAATCAGGCAAGAAAAAGAAATGAAGGGTATCCAAGTTGGAAAAGAAGAAATCAAACTATCTCTGTATTTCAATGATACGTTCTTATACATAGAGAACTCAAAAGATTCCTCCTAAAGACTCCTGGACTTTATATATGTGTTTGGTAAAGTTTCAGGATACAAAATCAACACACACAAATCAGTAGCACCACTGTACATCAATAGTAACCAAACTAAGAATCAAATCAAGAGCTCAATTTCATTTACAATCGTAGTCAAAAAGCTAAAATACTGAAAAATATATTTAACTAAGGAAGTGAAAGATCTCTACAAGGAAAACCACAAAACTCTGATGAAAGAACTTGCAGAGGACACAAATTAATGGAGAGGAATCTTATGCTCATGAATTGGAAGAATCAACTTTATTAAAATGACCACATTACCCAAAATAATCTACAGATTCAATACCATCTCTATCAAACTACCAATGTCGTTTTTCACAGAATTTGAAAAAAATTCTACAATTCATATAAACCCCTCAAAAAACAAAGAAAGAAAGAAAGAAAGAAAAAAGTAAAAGCCAGAATAGCAACCCTAAGCAAAAAGAATAAAGCTGGAGGCATCACATTACCTGACTTCAAAGTATACTACAAGGCTTTAGCATGAACAAAATGAAACAGAATTGAGAAGTCAGAAACAAACCCAAATACCTACAATCAAAACAAAAAAGCAGAAGGTATCATACTTCCAGACTTTAAACTTTGCTATAAGGCTACAATAATCAAAACAGCCTGGTAGTGGTATAAGAACAGGCATATAGTTCAATGGAACTGGATAGAGATTCCAGAAGCAAATCTCAATTTCTTCACCAACTCATCTTCAACAAAGACGCCGCCAACAACCAATGGGGAGAGACAAACTTATTCCATAAATGGTGCTGAGAAAACTGCCTGAATACATGCAGAAAATTGATAGGATCCCTACCTATCACTGTACATAAAAAACAACTCTAAATGAATTAAAGACCTAAAGTTAAAAACTCAAACTACATGAATTCTAGAAGAAAGCACAGGAAACACTCTTAAACAAAAAAGAAGTAAGCAACCAATTCTTGATCAAACCCATAAAAGAAAATTCCATAAGATAAGGTAGAAAAGTGGGATCTCATCAATCTGAAAAGCTTCTGCAATGAAAAATATACCATCAAGAAAGTGAGGATACAGTCCACAGAATGGGAAAAAATTATTTGCCAACTGCATATCTAACAAAGGCCTAACATCCAGGATCTACAAATCTACAAGGAACTCAAACATGCCAAAAGGAAAACAAACAAGCAAATATATATATATATTTCATATCTTTTGCATATATATATGCAAAAGATATGAAATGACACTTCTCAAAAGAAGACATATGAACAGTCAACAGATACATGAAAAAATGCTCAGTCTCACTAATCATGAAAGAAATTCAAATTAAAATCACACTGAGATACCACCTAACTCCTGTCAGAATGACCATCATCAATAACTCAATAAACAATAGGTGCTAGAAAAACTGCAGGGAAAAGGGAATGCTTCTACATTGTTGGTGGGAGAGTAAACTAATACAACTTCTGTGGGAAAGAGTGTGACAATTCCTAGAAGATCTAAAAATTGATTTTCCATATGACCCAGCAATCCCCCTTATGGGAATATACCCAGAGGAATTCAAATCATTATATTAAAAAAGATACCCAAGCCTGGCTCGGTGGCTCAGCCTGTAATCCCGCGCCTTGGGAGGCTGAGGTGAGTGGATTGCCTGAGCCTGCGGGTTTGAGACCTGCCTGGGCAACTTGGTGAGGCCTCATCTCTACAATAAATCAAAAAAATTAGCCGGGCATCATAGCGCGCGTCTGTAATTCCAGCTACTTGGAAGGCTGAGGCGGAAGGATCGCCGGAGCCCAGCAGGTCGAGGCTGCGGTGGCCGGAAGCGGCCACTGAACTCCAGTCTGGGCGACAGAGTGAGAATCCAACTCAAAAAAAAAAAAAAAATTATGGACTTGGCAGGTACTTAGATAGATTTGGCTTCTATCATACTCAGTGATCTGTCACAGAAACAAAAAAACTGATTACCACATGTTCTTACTTGAAAGTGGACCCTGAACATTTATCATAACAGTATAAGAAAATGTTTGGCAGTAGCAAGATACTGCTGGGGGAGGGAGGGCAAGCACATAACATCAATAAGTGTACCTGATCTCAAACCAGGCAAAGCGAGGACCAAAGGGAGACCCAAACTTTACCTGTACAATGACCAGTTGTCTACCTAATCCTGAATTGTACCCCACATCTAAAGAAAATAAAATAAGGAACAGAAGTCATTATATAAAAAAAGACAACTGTACCCGCATGTTCATTATAGCAGAATTCACAATTGAAAACATGCAGAATCAATTGAAATGCCTAGTAACCGATCAGTGGATAATGAAAATGTGGCATATAGACACCATGGAATACTATACAGTCATAAAAAGAATGAAATCATGTCCTTTGCAGCAACAGGTGGAGCTGGAGATCATCATCCTGAGTAAACTGACTCAGAAACAGAAAACCAAACACTGCATGTTCTCATTCGTGTGTGGGAGCTAAACAGTCACAAAGATGGAAATAATAGACACTGAGGACACCAATAAGGGGAAGAGAAAAGGGGAGCTAGGGTTCAAGAAAGTACCTATGGGCCACAATGTTCACTATCTGGGGAAAGGATCACCTGAGACCCAATCCCCACCACTACTTACTTATGTTCATGTACTGCACAGAAATGTGCACTCCCTGAATCTAAAATAAAATAAAACGAATTTAAAAATTTTTAAAATAAAATTAGGCACCACTTATCTCACCTTTATCAACACAGGAAATATCTGTTACATCGTTTTGTATTTTTAATATAATTTAATTGTGATTTAAAATTATTTAAATCTCTATGTATGCATAGCATATATAATTTCTATATTCCTTTGCATTAAAATGTAATCTACTTGAGAGCAAGGATTTGTCTCTCATGTTCGCTGTTGTTTTCTACACCTGGAATGATCAACAAATGGAAGGAAGGAAGGAATGAAAGAAGGAAGAAAGGAAAGAGGAAGAGAAGGGAGAAAGGTAGGGAGATACGGAAGGAGAGAGGATAGGAGAAAGGAAGGGAAAGAAACAGGATTTTAGCTTTCAATAAGTAAAATTATATTATAATATTCTACTATTTCAAGTAGACCAAACATCATTAGAGTCAAGCTGGAATCAAGACTGAGACTATCTTATAGGTACACACTAGCTTTAGAAAATCAAGCATATGAAAGCCAGATTTTTACCATAGCAATGTATTAGATTATGAATCTCAATTTAAAAAGAAAAATTATTTTGAATATATGGGATAGAATTCAGAGTTAAGTATACAGATGTTCATTATGCAGGTACGTTTGATGATGAGGTGTGTCCCCCGTCTCAGTTTTCTACCGCTGCCAATCCCACCCTCGCCCTCCCCTAGCAGTTTCCCACTGCTGTCAATTCCTTTCTTATAGTTTTATAATAGTTGTTCATGGTTCGCTTATGAGTGAGAATATGTGATATTCAGTTCTTTGTTTCTGTGACAGATCACTCAGTACTATAGACTCTAAGTCCATCCAAGTTGTTGCAAAGTCCATAATTTTGTCCATCTTCATGACTGCATAATATTCCATTGTGCATATGTACCACGTTTTTTTACCCAGTCCTCTTTCAGTGAGCAGGACTGTTGGTTCCATGTTTTTGATATTGTGAATAATACTGCAATACACATGTGTCTACAGGTATCTTTTTTCATAAAGTGATGTGAGTTCTCAAACATGCCAAAAAGAAAAAACAAACAGCCCCATTACAAAGTGGGTAAAAGATATTACCAGACAATTCTCAAAAGAAGACATTTGAGCATCCAACAGATACATGAAAAATGCTCAGCCTCACTAGTCATCAAAGAAATGCAAATTAAAATCACACTGAGACACCATCTAACTGCAATAAGGATGGCCATCATCAATAACTCAAAAAACAACAGATGCTGGAGAGGATGCAGGGAAAGGGTGCACTTTTACACTGTTGGTGGGAGTAAAAACTAATACAACCTCTGTGGAAAAGTTTGGTAATTCCTCAAAGATCTAAATATCAACCTTCCATATGATCCCTCAATCCCCTTACTGGTAATATACCTGAAGCTCAACTTTTGAAATCATCTTTACGTCATTGCCACCACCTTAGTAGATCAGTGAGCAGTATTAAGTTGCCCTGCTATGTTTGGCACAGACTAGTTGAAATTTAAATTCAACCCAAGAAATTGACTCTACCATATGAAAACCACCTACAAAGAAAAGTCCTGGACTGGATGGCTTTCTGGCAGAATTCTACAAACGGTATGAGGAGGAGCTGATGCCAATCCTATTGAAAGTATTCCTGGGAATTGAGAAAGATGTAATTCTCCCCAAATCATTTTATGAAGCTAACATCACACTGACACCCAAAGTGGGTAAAGATCCAACAAAAAAAGATAACCAATATACCCTTATGAACATAGATGCAAAAACCCTCAACATGATTCTAGCAAATCAATCCAAAAACACATCTCAAAATCATCCACCATGACCAAGTATGCTTCATACCCAGGATGCAAGGCTGGTTCAACATTGGCAAGATTATAATTGTAATTAAATACTTCAACAGATATAAAAACAAAAAGCACATAATTATATCATTTGATGCAGAAAAAGCTTTTGATAAAATCCAGCATCCCTTCTTGATAAAAACCCTCAAACACCTAGGGATAGAAGGAACATACCTCAAAATAGTAAGAGCCATCTGTGATAAACCCACAGTTAACATATAGCTAAATGGACAGAAACTGGAAGCATTTCCCCTGAAAACTGGAACAAGACAAGGCTGCCCACTCTCACCCCTCTTGTTCAAAATTCTGTTGTGACAACTAGCTAGGGCAATTAGACAAGAAAAGGAAATCAGGGGTATCTAAATAGGAAAAGAAGTCAAGTTATCCCTCTTTGCCACTTTTAAAAGTACATGATCCTATACCTTTACAATTCAAGAGAATCTGTCATATACCTGCTTGCACTGATAAAGGACTTTGGAAAAGTCTCAGGGTACAAAATAAATGTGTAAAAGACACTTGCATTCCTATACACAAACAACAAATGGGCAGAGACCCAAATTAAAAGCACTATTCCATTCACAATAGCCACCCACACAAAAATGAAATACCTCAGCATCTTCCTAACCAAAGAAGTGAAAGACCTTTACAATGAGAACTACAAAACATTGCTCAAAGAAATCCAAGAAGACACAAACAAATGGAAAAATATTCCATGCTTATGGATAGAAAGAAATAACATTGTTAGATTGTCCATCCTAACAAAGGCAATTTACAGATTTAACTCAATACCCATTAATTTGCCAACATCTCAGCTGAGGTTGCCTATATTTATCTAGTCAATAGTATTGCTTAAAGCCAGGAACATAAGACATTTAAATAGACATTGCCTATAATGGGTAAAAACATGAATTTTGAGGGCTGGCAGGCTTGGTTTCCAATAGGGATATCTAGCTTTCTGACTTCAGACAAGACATTAAAGAATTGTAAGCCTTAGCTCCTCATTTATAAATTGAGTGTAGCAACTGCATCTACTTTGTTATAACTGATATATGAGAAATGATGCCAACACACAGAGAAGGTCAGATTATGAGTTCTTTATTGATGCCAGTGACCGAGAGCAGACTAGTGTCCCAAAGAACTCTCGACCCCGAACAGAGTGAGTAGTAGGTTTTAAAAGGTAAACATTACATAAACTGTACAGTTTGATTGATATTTCTTGGCAAACCATATGAACAGTAAGGGGTATGGATGGCTACAGAATTTACACAACTAGAGTGTTTCCAATTACTGAGGGGCACAGGAATATGGGTGTGTGTTATGATTATGAGAAGGTTACATAAGGAGATCATCTCTAGGCTTAGGTGGAAGATCTGTTACAAAATGGAGTTACTTACTCATGTCAAGCAAGCTATTTGAGCAGGTTATTATAGGTTTTGCAGATAAATATTTCAACTTCTCTGGGTACTTGCGAAGGATAAATGAGGTAATATATGTATAATATATCATACTTAGCGTAAGTTCCAGAAAATGGTAGCTATTATTATTATCACCATTTAAAGATACAAGAAGTTTATCAGGTCAGATATTGTGTCTGAGCTGTAAATAGGGCACATAACATAGTATGTGCTCCACAAATATGTGTTGACTTAATTTGAACTATATTTTAATCACTATTTCTTAAATAGTGTTCTTCAGTACTGTCCCTCAGAGTGTTAATAATGTATGTGTCACACTTACAGAAATTAACAGGAACTCCTTCCAACCAACCTCAATTCTAAAACTGAGCCCTGCTGGCCTTACTACCCACATTGGTGGTGAAAGCAGGCTTGCCAGTAAAGGGAGTAGAAAGATGTTAAGGTCGAACCTGATGTTAGTACCTTTGTCCTGAAGGGAAGTTCCCCCTTCAGATATAAGTGGAAGAAGAGAGTTTGAGTTCACAGACATGGACTGACTCACCCTTTTACTGTATGGGTACCTTCTTGAATGGATATTTTTCAGAAGGAACTTTGTCAATGGGAAGGAATTTCAGGGAAGAAACACCTGACTAACAAAAAAAGAAAATGGACAGAAATTACAAGAAAATATAGCAAGAATCTTTTAAAAGAAAACATCTTTAAAAATTCCTTAAAGATAGACACAGTTCATTTATTGAGAAGGTGTTTTTATGGCAAGTGAAAATCCCATGGCTTTCTAATTGTGTCTCATATTCAAGATGTTTATGGAAGATAAGATTGATAGGATAGATGTTAAGAGATTGCATTATTATTCACCCAAATGTGATTGTGTGCTGAATGTACTATTGTGGCTAAGGAGTGCTTTAAACCTTTGTACTGGAATATTCATGTTTTGAATAGGATGGAAGAGTTTATGAAGCAAACTTCAAGGCCTGCATACATTTTAAATTGCCAAAACAAATCTGAGTATTTACCTCATGGGGATACATGGGCCAATCTGTGGAAATTTTTATTTATCTCTACATTATACAAGTCTATGATTCTGTTATTAGGAATTGTCTGAATAATTACCAAGCATAAAAGCTGCATCAAGATTAAAACATGAAATACAGAGGATGTTTATCAAAAAATTATCCAGATCTCTTTGAACTTACAGTTCTATAAGAACAGATTTTTTTCTGAGACTATCTCCTGGGGAAGGCATGACTGTCTAATCATAATAAAAGTCTTCCTTCTCATGTTTAAAATAAATAAATAAATTACCAACATCATTATTCTCAAACCTGGAAATGACAATACAGAAATTCATATGTAAACATAAATGACCACGAACAGCCAAAACAATCCTTAGCAAAAGAACCAAAACAAGAGGTATCACACTTACAGAATTCAAACTTCACTATAAGGCCACAGTAATCAAAACAGCCTGGTATTGGTACAAGAACAGGCACATAGACCAATGGAACAGGAAAGAGATTCCAGAATCAAAGTCTCGATTTCTCAATCAACTCATCTTTGACAAAGCCTCCAGCAACAACCACTGGGGAGAGGAGAACCTATTCAGTAAACGTTGCTGGAAAAAACTGGCTGATCATAAGCAGAAGATTCAAACAGGACCCCTACCTATCACCAAACACAAAAATTAACTCTCAACATAAAACCTCAAACTTTAAGAATCTTAGAAGACACAGGAGACACCCTTATGGAAACTGGAACTGGCAACCAATTCCTGATCAGAACCCTAAGTACCCATACCATGAGAAATAAGATAGACAAGTGGGACCTCATTACACTGGCGAACTTCTGCAAAGCAAAAGAAGCCATCAAGAGAGCAGGGAGACAGTCCACAGAATGGGAAAAAACATTTGCCAACTGTATATCTGATAAAGGAAAAAAACCAACAGCCCCATTAAAAAGTAGGCAAAAAACACAAACAGACACTTCTCAAAAGTAGATATAGGCAGCCAACAGACACATGAAAAAGTGTTCAGCCTCACTAATCATCAGAAAAATGCAGATCAAATCCACATTAAGATACCACCTCACCCCAGTAAGAATGACCATCATTAATAAAACAAACAATAACAGATGCTGGCGAGGATGCAGAGAAAAAGGAACACTTCTACACTGCTGGTGGGAATGCAAACTAGTGCAACCTCTTTGGAAGACAGTGTGGCAGTTTCTGAAAGAACTAGAAATTGACCTTCCATATGACCCAGCAATTCCTCTATTGGGAATATACCCTGAGGAACTCAAATCATTCTACAAAAATGATACCTGCACACATATGTTTATTGCAGCTCTATTCGCAATAGCATAAACATGAAACCAACCATGTTGCTTATCGAAGTTGGACTGGATTAAAAAAATGTGGTACATATACATAATGGAATGCAGTCCTAAAGAAGGACACATTTAGACTTCGCAGCAACTTGGATGGATTTAGAGTTGATAATTCTCAGTGATCAATCACAGAAACAAAGAACAGAGTACCATATTTTCTCACTTATAAGCGGACCTTGAACTATTATCATAATACTGTTAAGAAAGGGATTGGAAGTAGTGGGAAACTGCCAGGTGTGTGGTGTGGGATTGGCAGCTAAGGGAAAATGCTAGGGAAGGGATGAGATACACCTCATCAACAAGGGTATCTGCATAATCAACATCTATATACCTAACCCTGAATTGTATCCCACATCTTTAAAATAAAAAAAAAGATATTTAACCCCATGAATTATGGTGTGATTTCAGAATATTGGAAGGAATGGCATTGACTTGTGAATTAAACACAGGCTGTCATTAAAGCATATCTGCTGCTTTTCCTGTCTAATTACTCATCCATGTCCTGAATAGGAGTACCAGAATTACTGGGTGTTGGCCAGATCAGAATCAATTTTTGTACTCTGCTTTTCCCATAGTAAATCTGATATTTATCTGCCAACTGTCAGATGCAAGAAACCTCAGCTATGTCTCAAGAAAACAGTCAGAGTCATAGTTGGACATGATTTGTTCCGAACTAATAACATTAACAGCCTTGTCTTAATGCTTCTGAAGAATATTGACAACTTAGTAGACCAGAATGCAGTGGCATCATCGTAGTCCACTGCAGTCTCAAACTTCTGGACTCAAGCAATCTTCCCACCTCAGCCTCTGGAGTACATGGAACTACAAGTGTGTGCCACCACACCTGACTCCCTATGCCCCTTTGTAGTTGGCTCCTATTCTGCACTCCTTGCTAATCAGTGATCTACTTTCTGTTTCAGGATCCAATTCAGAACACCACACCACACTGTATGGTTATTTTCTTCTTCCTTCCTTTTTTTTTTTTTTTTTAAGAGACAGGGTCTCACTATATTGGCCAATCTGACCTCAAACTCCTGGCCTCAAGCAATTCTCCCACCTCGGCCTCCAAAAGTGCTGGGAATAAGTGTGAGCCACTACCCAGCCCTATATGGGTAATTTTTAAAACTCAAATGTTGAGCATTTATTGCTGCTGTATTTCATCATCTGGTTGAGAGAATTTTGAATCTGGAGCCCACTATGAAGCATGATGATTAAAACTGTGGACTTTGTGATGTAAAATAAAGCAAAAATCATCTTTACATTGTTAGTGAAATCTAACAAAAAAAAATCTCTTTAAGTGGCTGCTTTCTGGTAATATATTCTTATTTATAGAATTTCACCAGAATAATTTTTGAGGACATTTTCATAAGTGGGTTATAATAAGAAAATACAAACAAATAAGCAAACTAAATGTCAGAAGTATAATAAGACTATGCTTTGTAATGGAACTAAAAAAAAAAAAAAATCCAGAATAGCTTTCAGCCTTATGTCTGGCTTGACTCAGGAGTTGGATTATATTATCCATGAAGCTTCTCTATTAATCTTCAGTCTCCTTCTTTCTGTTGGCTCCATTCTCAAATAGGTTCTCCAACTCCATTCAAGATTAAATCCAGAAAAAAGAAACAACAAAAACAACAATACATCTCTCTTCTTTGATAACCTCTTCTCTGACTGGATGAAATTGGCTTCAGTATGATTTTATGACTATCTTTGCATCGATATTTGTAGCCAAGTGAATGAGATGTGTTGAGTGACTTGAGCATATGTTGTGTTGCCCAACTCTGGCATTGGAGTGGGGTTTGTCTTATCCAAAGAATGCAATCTGAAATTGCGGTTGCAACAGAGCCCAAGAAAAATTAAAGCATTTTTCGTGAAAGGCATGAGATATATAAGATGACCTAAGAAGAATTTATGCCCACTGTACTCATCATATACATGAATATACTGTGTTACAACTTTGGTGCTTAGAACAACATTTGGGATTAAAGTTTGATAGTGTCTTTCACTGTTGGTAGAAATTAGGCCTTACTATAAGAAGTAGGTGAAGTATATTTACTAAAAGCTTCTTCCATATAGCAACTATCTCCACTTGCCACTATGTATCTAAGCAATTTCTTCAGCAGATAAACCCACATATCTGTCCACACACCAGTGATTCAAACATCATCTCGTCTCTGAGTATTTTTCCAGAACATTCTGAATGAGCTATACTAACTTAATCAGGAGATGGAAAGAAAAAAGTGAAAACATTATTTACTTGGTTTTACAAAACTAAAAAGAAAAGCATGTTAATCACATGTGGATCTTCCAAGCCTTCTAGGATTTAGCAAAATAACTACAAAATATGACAAAAATTCCAACACATAATTCTGTATTTCAGACATAATTAAAATGAATGAAGTTTCCAGTTTTCATTTAAATGACATTTTGCAATGCTAAGGTTTGTAGATTGATCCTCTTACACATACAGGTTTCTACAGAGGTGACCTTCTGGTTGCCAAAGTGGGGAAGTAGCCCCTTGGGATCCAGCAAGAGAGACAGGCAGAAGTAGGTGAATCACTGCTGTTTGTTTTCAGTTTGTCTTGCCCTTAGTGGAGATTTTGGTTGCTATTTCAGGTCCCTTCATTCTGTTTTGTCTCAGTTTTTCTTCACATTAAGTTCAAAGTGAAATGGTCCTCTTTGAAGGAAAAGACATAGTGGGTCAAATATCTCAGCTAGTTTTACAATGTGTACACTGTAAACTGAAACCAGAGATTTCCATTGATACAGAATGTAATAGTGCAAGTATTTCTGCCATGACTACTTTTGGAAACAGGACACATATTTGTGGTCTGTCTCCATTTATCCATATATTTTTTCATTGTCCCTACACAACACATTATTAGTGTCTTCTTCTGTTATTCATATTGTTCCTCTCTACATGAGAAATTCTGTCTTTCTGTCCTTCCTTCAAAATCCTGACCATATTTTAAGAACTTTATTAAATCATATTATTCCCTTTCCAGATTGTGCTGGTTCACTGTTGGATAGTCATCTATGAATTCATGTGGCACTTATCATGTGCATTATCCACTTTACGCTTAATATTTGGTTTCCGTTTTTATTACATGCGAAGGGTTTAAGAACAGTGCACACTCTTAGAGGGCTAGTCCTATAAGTTTGAAGGTCCCGTGATAACCTCTTACATAGTAAGATCTGTTGCTGAAGTAATTCCAATAGTTTCCATAAATCCTAAACAGTTCTCAAACTGTCATACTATTCTTAATTATTCATTGATTGAATTTCCATGGCTTTGTGTGCATCAATATCATCATGATGCATGTTACAATGGCCGATTCCTGAACTCTTTCCTCCAGATATTGTGGTCTGTTTCAGCATGAGCTTGAAATGGTTATTTTTATCCTCTTTCTCTCCATTTTATTTTCTTACTTTACTTTTTGCATGCTATTTTTATAGTTTTCATAATTAAAACAAATAACTTAGTTAAATAAACCAAGGACTAAACTCTGAAAATGCTGCTACACAGGCTTCAGGCACTTTTGTCTAAGAAGAATCAGAGGTTTTAGGGAACACCGTCTCAAGAAATATCTCAACTCCTTCAGTCTGAATTTTCTTATGCAATATTAGGTCAAACAACTGACAAAGGTATCATAAGATTCAGGGCAGATTCCTGAAAGTGGAGAAAGAAGAAAGAACACTGAGAATGTAAAATCTGGCTTCCTTTAAGATATTAAATTGAATAGTCTGAATTTGGGGTTCAGGCAAATTTTGCACATCGAGTTAACAGAGGTAAAATCATCCACTTATGTGGCCAATAAATTGTACAAATCTCTTATCAGCATTTGTAAAAGAGACCAACTGCACTTCCATAGCCATTGATTTACCTAATGAAGCATAAAATTTGATTGTCTTTTTTTGATTTTTTAGCAATCACGGTTAATTGGACATAAAATCATCTACAGTAGGTCTATTCAGCATCAAACTGAATATATGACTCAGTGAGTTACTGTCACATAGGACAGTCTTCAGAATCCTCAAATAAAAATCTTTGGGGGTGGATTTAGTTAGAATAGAATATTTAAAATGTTCAGTTGCTCATTAAGTTTTTAGTTATGAGAACTTTCAGACTCTTCTCACCCCATGAAACTTTTACATTACACAGCAGCAGAGACTAGCAACTAGGGTGACACATAGGCATTGGCAGATGTGAAAAAATGGCATAATAGGAATATCTCTACACTGGAAGTCAGGAGACCTTGGTGTCAGTTCTAAGCCTACAAGAAATCTCAGTAATCAACATTTTTTCAGCACTTTGCTAAAAGTTTCCATTTATTTATTTTATTTTTTCAAAAATGCTATCACATTCATTTTATAAATGGAGAAACAATGTCTCCGTAAGTTCAAGAGACTTTCCCAATGCTGCATAGCTACTAAGTGATAAAACTGGACTTTGAAAATGGCCGTTTAACTCCAAATACACTTCTAAATCTTTGTGCTTCTCCCTCACAACTTGAACCATGTCATAACTTCCAATAACTTGTTTTGCATATGTACAATCATGTATATGTAGTTGTGTTTTGTGTATGTATATTTCAGCTCTGTAGTGCCCTAGTTGTTTTACAGCAGATACTAAATTGTAAATGTGTGTGATCCTACACCAAGGTTGGCTTGCAAACATGAATGCCTACTGAAGACAGGTTGTAAGGAAAGAGTTATCTGACATAAAAGCGATAGGTACCACTGAGCTGTTGACAGGAACCCCAAGGGACAGCTTTTTCTAGTACATGAAACACAGGACTAAGATTTGCAGACTTTCCCATTGTTTCTACATAGTTTTATGTGAAGACTTCCGATTTTAAAATATTGTCAGAAAAGGGAGAAAAGAAAATGCTAGTCACCAGGAAGTCTGTAAGCTGCTTGTTTGATATGACTGCCCTACAAAAATGCAGACGTATTGTTACAAAGATTCATTGTTAGGAGAATGATATTATTCGTATTTAACTTGGGAACTCTGACATCAGGATGTCAGTTATCTTATGTATAAAAGAGTGTAACAGCAGTTTGTTCTAGATGATTTTTACCTGTTCCCCAAATCTAAAATATAAGATTTTCATAATTTAAGTATTAAATGTGCTTATCTTACATACGACTGATGAGATAGCAAATAGATAAAAAGAAGTTAGAAGCTGGGCTCGGTGGCTCAGCCTGTAATCCCGCGCCTTTGGGAGGCTGAGGTGAGTGACTTACCTGAGCCCGCGGGTTCGAGACCCGCCTGGGCAACTTGGCGAGACCTCATCTCTACAATCAATCAAAAAAAAAAAAAAAATTAGCTATACGTGGTAGCACGTGCCTGTAATTCCGGCTACTCAGAAGGCTGAGGCGGAAGAATCGCCAGAGCCCAGCAGGTAGAGGCTGCGGTGGCCGGGAGCAGCCACTGCACTCCCGTCTGGGTGACAGAGTGAGACTCCAACTCAAAAAAAAAAAAAAAAAAAAAGGAAGAAGAAGTTAGGGACAGGTCAAGATAGTGTATAGACGAGAGTATCGTTTGCCCTCAGTCCTCAAGAGAAGAAGTGATTAGGAACAAAGCAACACAAAAATTCAAAAGGTAGGCCAGATAGCAGAGAAAAGGAAGTGTGAACAACTGGTATTCTAGTAATGGCAGTACATTTGACAAGCATTAAGTGAGAGGTTGGTACGCCAATGTAGAATAGAGAAAGAAGACTCAAGAGGAAGTGTTATGTTATTCGGTTATTTCAAATAACCGAAAAGGACTTTAAATGGGAATAAAAGTTATGTGTATTCTTTGTAACCCCAAAAAGTCCTACTGCTGAGAGAAAAGTATAGGAGACTACTTGTTTGGGTAGAATGAAGGTGTTATATAATGGAGGATGGCTCCAAAACAGATGAGTTTACAATGATGAGGTTATTTATACTACCAAGGTAGTTCTGTTTATCTGTGCTCATTTGTGCTCATTTATTTCTTTGTGTGAGTTCAGGTTATTCTCTAGTTTGCTTTAATTTCAGCCATAATAACTTCTGTAGTTGTTCTTCAGGGCAGGTCTGCTAGCTATGAATTGTTTCAGTTTTTCTGTATCTGGAAGCGTCCTAATTTCACTTCCAGTAGTGATGGAGTTTCACTAGAAATAGAGTTCTGGTTGAGAGACTTTTGTGTTTACTCACTTTGAATATGTCATTCTTTTGCCTCAGGCCTCCAAGGATTCTGATGATGACTACTTGTTTGCCCTGTGTCTAGGTATGAGTCTATTTGACTTTATTCTGCTTGGAATTTGTTGAGATTTTGGTTGTGTAAATTAATATTTTTCATCAAATTTGAGAAGCGTTTTTTGTCATTAGGTCTTCAAATAGTCTTTTTATCCGTTCAAGTATCTCTCTCCTCTTGGATTTCCTTGTACAGATGTTGGCATGCTTATTGATCCCTGAAGGATTTTGAGTAACATTACATCTTTATTTTTTTTTAATTCCTTGGACTGGATAGTCTCAATTCAATTATGTTCTAGTTAACTGATTTTTGTTTTCCTACTTATACAAATATGCTTTGGGTCCCAGTACTGACTTTGTTATTTTGTTCCTGACTTTTCAACCCCAGAACTTCTATTTGATTACCTTTTAAAGCTTCATATTGTTAACGATAATCTCTATTTGGCAAGACATCTTTATTATCCTTTCCTGTAGTTGTTTAGATGAGGCTTCCTCCAGTTCTTTGGACTTATTTAAAATAACTGGTTCGTGTAGCAAATCCAATGTCTGTGCTTCCTCAGAAATAGATTCCATTGACTACTTTTGGTTTTCTGTATATGAGCCATGTATTCTATTTTTGTTACATGTTATAATTTTCTGTTAAAGACTAAACATGACACAGTGCAATATGGCAACTCTGGAAATCAGATATTCTCCCACTTCCAGAACTTGTTGTTGCTGTTATTTGTTGTTATACTTGTTGTCATGTTTGGTGACTTTTTTAATCTAAATATAAAATGAAAAATCTGTATTCTTACTTGTGTGTGGTCACTGGTATCTTTATTGCATTACTTCAGTGGTAAGCTAATGATATGACAAGGATTTCCTTAAATGTTTGAAACCAGTGAATCTCCTGAATGAAATAGGGTCTGTGGTATTATACATTTTAATTAATAGAGATTGAAGTATATATATCATGTTAGATATTTGTTTTTTACTCATCTTTATACAATGCTAGAACATAATATATGCATCACTTATCCTTTCTGATGGCACTGCCAAGCTCCTGTTTTTGGTAGAAGTTCTGAAAACATTAGTAGTTATATGTTTACCTGTTGATATGAATAAAATTGCTAAAGCCAGATTGATATTTATGTATTCACAGCCCATTTGTTTTTAGCAATATTTGATGTTCGTGACATGCCCCTAATGTTTTACCCATTCTTTTTTCCTATCCCGGAAAGCAAGTAAACTAAATAGGTGAACAGAGCTGACAGATATGCCAAACTCAAGAAGTGAAATGTAGTAGGAGACTCATGAAAATATAAGGTTTGGGGTAGGTATAAGCTAGTAAGTTTGGCTTAAAGTTGGCTTTGCCAAGAGTAGATATCACCATAAATTGAAAGGAAAAAGGGAAAAAGGAGGCAAAAAACTATAAACTGTGAGGTGAGATGTATTTATATCAAAAGATGAACTCTGTATTTGAAGAATATTTTAATTTTTTAAAAATTTGGTACTATAGTGTTCTTGTTTTATGTTTGGATTTTTTTTTGTTTGTTTGTTTTTAGAAAAAGCACTGAGGGATTAAGGTGTTCAAGATTTTCAGTTTCTTCTAGAGTCATCCAGATGTCTAATCTATGGTTGAAGTTTGAGATTCTTGTTTCTTTTATTTCTTTTCAATGCCCTAACAATCACATGATGGGTTTTGTAACTGAAAGATCACATTACCTTTTAATTATATAATCTACACAATAAGATTTGGATTTAATATTCAGAGATGGCTACAAGAAAAAATGTATCAGTTTCAAGTCACCATCAAAGCTTTCTGTTGCTTAGACATTGAGTTGATCTCAGAGACTAGGGACCGAGTTTATAATTTCTTTCTATCAGTGCTCCTGAGCAGTGCATACTGGCCATCTTATAGCCTCTGTAGTCTTCCTTTCCTCTGTACCAGTCAAGTGCCTATTGTATTCACTCTACTAAGATCTTTGTCACAATCAACCACAAGGGGCATTAATTGTGATGAAACTGCAGGCTACAGATTGCCATTTTTCTATTTTTTTTTTAGTAAAAAACACAGCAGCATGTTCAGTGCCAAGTAAACTACCAAACCATTTCCACAAACCATGTGTAGATGATTCTGCAGTCTTTGAGAAGATGTGAAATGATAGTTTGAGGACTATCAAAAGAAACTGGATCCTGTAGAACCACTGCTTCTACAAAGAAAAACTTGCTAATAGAAACAGCAAACAAAATGAAAAGGAACAATTATTTTTCTTTTATTTCTATCTTCTTGTCTTCTTACTGTGTATTTTTCTGTGGGACCTAACAGAAAGTCATCTAAAGGAAAGAAGTTGTACAATCTCACTTCCAGCATCATGAGACAGAGTGCAGAAGGATAAATTTAAAGAGAAAATAAATACTTTAATTGTTGGCATGACTTCATAGGCAGTAAAGAGTCGCTCTTTAAAGTAAGCTTATTTACTTAAACTTTTGGTCATATTAGTGTATAAAATTGGAATTGAATCTCTAAGTTCAAGTCCAAACATTTTTAATATAAATGTTATATATAAATGATATATAAATATTTATATCAACATGGATGAGAAGCTGAGAATAAGGGAAGACATTAAATAGTGGATTCAAAAATAAGAAGCTTTTAGTTTTCTATAAAACCATCGAGAAATAATCAATGTGAATATCTGTGTCAGTCTGTACATTTAAATTCTTACTTTTCTAAAGATTGCTTTAGTGTAAACGTTGAATTAATCTTGCATACACGTTTACGTAAACAAATTCTACCTCTGTTTTGTAAAAATTGTTGAGCTAAGTATAATGTACTACAATGTAACAAATCATTACTCAAAAATATCAGATATAAAAAAACCTGTGAGATAATTAAAGTTTATTCAAATTAATAACATATTTTCCTTTTCCAGAAGGATACATAATTTATAATAAAACAGCTTATTGGAACCCAAACACAGTAAGCTGTCTATGTATAAGAGTAAGTCGTGTTGAACCTCCCACTTGGGTATTGCTTTGTATTTCTTGTGTTGAGCCATCAAAAAAATACCCTGCTGTCCGAAATATACTTTTGCATAAAGAGCAGTTCCATTCTCCCTCTGCAGGAAGTAAATAAAATCATGTTTTTGCTTAAGCATTGTATATAATTTATACTTTCTAGAGTCTAGACAAAATATAAAAAGGAGTCTTTCCAGAAGGTGTTTAAGAAAAATGAATAAAAGTGAAACAAAGAGAAAGAAGAAACTAGATTTTGAAAGCCAAATGGTGTATTAGCAGAAGCACATTCATGCTTTTACTCCATTTGTTTCTGCACAGAATTTCACCAATTATTGTCAGATGAATATGAGCAAAAGGAGAGAAAGCCTTTGGAGTTGCCTGGTTTCAAGAATAGTGTTCCATAAAGTGAGCCCTGGTTTGCCGAGGGATTCTTGTGGAAGGTTTCAAAGTTGAATGCATTTTTTTTTTTTTTTGGCAAAAACCCCGCTGTATTTCAACCTTTATCCAAAAATGTAAAAAGTGTTTAAAACCTGTAGTTCTGAGCTGCAGACACCACGAGACCCCGCGTGCACGAGACCCCGCGTGCAGGTGGGGTAAGAGGGTCCACACGGAAGACCAGAGCCCCCTACCCTAGAGAAAGGGACGCCTCTCTGAGGCCTTTCTCCAGCTCCAGACCCTCTTCGACAAAGAAAAAATATTTAGACTTCTGGAAACATGTCCGGGAACACTAACTGGTGGCCAGGGTGCAGCCGACAGACAGGAGTACGCAAGAGGTCTACACCCAGGCTCCCCAGCTCCCCCTGCCCTTCCCAGAACCCGCAGGCCCCTAGGGAGAGCTAGGGCCTACCCCCCAGGAGATTGCAGCCCCCGTGGCCAACCTCAGGTTGTCCTGTCAGCCCATGTTGAATGCATTTTTTAAAGTCTGATCTCTCAAATACATTCCAAGATTGATGATCATGTTCAGGGTAATTCAAAAAGAAATAAGAAAAAAAATAATTTCTTTTATAACAGAAAATAGGTTTTAAATTACAGTTAATACCTCAAGTTAAACAAGAATATTTTTTTCCTTTTAACTTATTTTTTTAAATTTTAAAGATGTGGGGTACAATTCAGAGTTAGGTATACAAATGTTCATTATGCCCCCTCTTCCTGAGGCAGATTCTCACTACTGCCAATCCCCCTTCCCGACCTCCTTCCTGGCAGTTTCCTGCTACTGCCAATCATTCTCTCATCCAGGATGGAGTACAGTGGCACAATTCCGGCTCACCACAGTCTCAACCTCCTTGGCTCAGGTGATCCTTTTACCTCAATACTTGGGACCACAGGCTTACACCAACATGCCCAATTAATGTTTTATTTTTATTTTTGTACAATAAATGTTCAAGGTACATTTCTGAGTGAGAACATGTAACACTCAGTCCTTTGTTTCTGTAAAAGATCAGTCAGTATTACAGTCTCTAAATCCATCCAGATGCTGTGAAGTACATGATTTTGTTCTTCTCTATGGGTGCATAATATTCCACCAGGTTTATGTACCATTTTAAAAAAATCCAGCCTTCTTTTGATGGGCAACATGGCTAGTTCCATGTTCTTGCTGCTGGGAACAATGTTGCAATAAACATACCTGTGCAGATATCTTTTTTAGAGAGTGATTTGAGTTCTTCCAGGTATATTCTCAAAGGGGGATTTCAGGATCATATGGAAGGTCGATTTTTAGATCTTTTAGAAATCCCCACACTGTTTTTCACAGAGGTTGTACAAGTTTACACTCCCACCAACAGTGTAGAAATATTCCCTTTCCACCGCATCCTCTCCAGCATCTGTTGCTTTTTGAGTTATTGGCAATAGCCATCCTGAATGGAGTTAGGTGGCACCTCAGTGTAGTTTTAATTTACATTTCTTTGATGACTAGTGAGTCTGAGCATTTTTTCATGTATCTGTTGGCTGCTCGTACGTCTTCTTTTGAAAACTGTCTATTCATGTCTTTTGCTCACTTTTTAATGAGGCTGTTTGTTTTTTTCTAGCTATTCTAGATATAAGAAATTTCTATATATTAAGCCTTTGTCGGACTACAGTTGGCAAATATTAAAAAAGAATATTTGTAACACTGAATATAGTAACCTTTCAAAAATGCATTGTGTTCAAACCAGTGGGAGATAGTGTACATTCCTACATAGAAAAATGGAAAATGGTATCACTATATATTAGCAGTATTGGAAATGGTAGAATTTTTAAAAAGCATAGTGAGGCTATTACATTGTCATTATCATAATGATGAGGGCATCATTTTATTTTTGTTTAAAATATTGAGTTCTTTACTCAAAAGGTTTGTTGCTGTTGTTTTTTTATTTTTGAGTTGGAGTCTCACTCTCTCATCCAGGATGGAGTACAGTGGCACAATTCTGGCTCACCACAATCTCAACCTCCTTGTCTCAGGTGATCCCTCTACCTCAACCTTCCAATACTTGGGACCACAGGCTTACATCACCATGCCCAATTAATGTTTTATTTTTATTTTTTGTAGAGATCTCACTATATTGCACAGGCTGGTCTCAAACTCCTGGCCTCAAGCGATTCTCACTCCTTGACCTCCCAAAGACCTAGGATTACAGGTGTAGCCACCATATCCATACAGAAGTCCTTATAATTAATTAGTATTTGACTTTTTGTTGTTGTTGCTGTCATGCAGGATTTATTGAGCCACTGTGGATTCAAACCCTGCAAAGTAAGCTAGAAACAAGTTATTTATTGTTGATGATAGGTGAGATTTGGCTGGATCATAATTATTTGGATTTATAGTTCTTATAGGATGACTCAAGTTCCAACTCTCCATCCTGCTCAGAGTTTCACCTACAGGATTGCATATCCAACTGCAGCTTGTTAAGCTGATTAAGTAAATAAACTTTACTGAGCCAAGGGTGGCAATACACTAGAAATTTTCCCTTTTATGTCTTCCCATTGTAATACCTAAAAAAGTTATAACTAGAATAATATAGATGCATGTCTTTTATCTAAACATAATGTTAGCCTTTAAATAAAACTATGAAAGACCTTGATATTTTTAAATTCATATTGCAATTTTAAAACAGGTGCATGTAATTTGTGAGCATTATTGTGCATATTGTTAATATTTATATATTACATATTCACATAGAGAGTTTGACTCAGATAAAGGAAGAATGTCATTTTTTGGTTTCACAGATTGCTGAACTCAGAGGAAGTGGTTGTCTGGAACCTGAAGCTCTTGTCTCTTAGAACATAAAACAGCTTGGCAGAACTTTAGAGTAAATAGCTTCAGGTTAAGGAGACCCTTTTTGTGTTTCATTTTATTTTTCTTATGTGTCTTTTTTTTTCTATCACTATGTCACATTTTCTCCCCCACATTACTTTTATTGAGCATCTTATTTAAAAATATCAATGATGCCTTCTCATAAAAACAGACAAAAAATTCTTCTCTCTTTACTCCTATTCCATCATTACCTTCACTCCCTATACCCCAAATAAAGTTTCTTGTCAAAGTGACTACATTGATCACCTAGAAATATCTTTGCTCAAGAGTTATAAAACAACACCTTGAATAGGAGCTCCTGAGAAGCTTCCATGTTCTTAGTTTAGAAATATAATTTTCAAATCTTATTGGCAGAAAAGACACAAGTTGAATTTTCTTGGCAAATACCTTGCAATCAAACTTTTAGAGCAAAGAAATCTATTAGACAACTTACTGGAGTCCATCCCAATTCTGGTGAAAGGAGATTACAGAAAGATATTAGAAAAATTTAAAACCTAGGCATCAACCACAATAGATAAAGACTCAATAGATAACATTTAGAACATTTGAGTTGGACTGACTTTAAATACTGCTGCATCCTGGCATTTGTCTTAGGTTGTAGGTATCTTCTGACCTAGAAAGCTGGTCATTTTTTCCTGAAATATTATAATTGGCTTCCCTCTGAAGGCTGGGTCTGACATAGCCCCAGCCTGAAATTTTAGCTTTCCTGATTAAAGATTCAGGGTTAAGGGTTGACCCACTGCACAGCTCTGAACTCCTGTCTTTGGAAGGGTCCAAACTCTCTTTGAGATTCTTGCCCATTCCTAGCATCTATCTTTAAAGTTCTAGAATCGTGAGACAAATAGACTTCTAAAATGAATCTTGATGAGTTCTTCCTAACTCCTGTTTTTCATGGCTATCTGTAATCTCTCCTTAAGTAACTTGGTTGTAACCAAAAACTATGATATTAAGGGATTTAAATTTTGTGATTAGATAACAAAATATTGTGGGTTGTCTTGCTACCATACTCTCTTTACTGTCCACTTGACTGGCATGCCTTGATTAAGCCAGTTGCCATTTTGAAGAGGACCACATAGCATGAAACTGAAAATAACCAGAAGTCAAAAGCCACTTAGAAGCTGAGGCCTTCCTTCAGACCTACAAATGTTGAGGTCCTGATTCAGCAAACAAGTTTAGAAGTGGATCTTTCCCCAGTCATCCTTCAGATGATGCCCTAGGTCTGGCTACCACCCTAATTGCATTTGTGTGAGGGACATCAAAACAGAGAAGATGATTAAATTATGCATAAATTTATGACCCACAGAAACTGTGAGGTATTAGATATGTGGGGGGATGTTATTGTGGTAAAAGCACATAACAAAATTTAACATTTAACCATTTTAAAATATGGAGTTCTGAGGTATTAAGTGAATTTTTGTTGTTGTGCAACCATCACCAACCCTTCAACTTCATAACTTTTCATCACCCTTACTGACAATTTGTATCATTAAATACTAACTCATCATTAGCTTTTCTCCCCAGTTTCTGGAAAACACCATTTGACCTTCTTTCTCTATGAATTTGACTACTCTAGTTTATCTTGTCTAAATCAAATCATACAGTATTTGTTATCTTCTGATTAGCATATTTTGTTTAACATTCTGTCTCATGACTCATCCTTTTTAAAGGCCGAATAATATTCTATTGCATATATATATAAACATTTTCTTTATCTACTTAACCATGATTGGACCCTTTGGTTGCTTTTACTTTTTGACTATTGTGAGTAATACTGCTATGGTCACAGGCATAGAATATTTGTTTGCATGTACTTTTAGTTGTTTTGAAAATATAACCATAAGTGGCCATTATCTGTCTAAGTTTTTGAGTAATCACCATGTTGGTCTTACATCACTAGGTTTTGTGGTAATTTTTTGCACAGCAATAGATAACTAAAAGGATTAGTTTTTTAGATACACAAAGGTACAAAAACAACCAAAGCACACATGATCTCTTAACCCATAAAGTTTATAGCCTAGTAGGGGTGATAATAAATAATAAAAAACTCATGACATTGAATGTAAATTCACAACTTTTGTGAATATTAAAAAAGGAGAATTATATGATATAATAGTATTTGTAAAACTGACTTTTATACAGGCTAGGAACTTAGGCTTACTGATAGTTATTGATAGTTACTATCAATCCAAACAGCAGGAAGTAGTCTCAGATGAGCTAGCTAGCTAATAGTATGTAGTCCAAATAGAGCAGAAGAAAGTTTATTGTTTGGAAATCTCATCTTTTTCTTGCAAGAGAAGTTGCCACCATGCAAGAATTAAAAAGGCTTATTATCAAGGCATCAAATACAATCATACCCAACACGAACAACTTAACCTTCTCTTTTTGTATCCAGCTATTATAAAGTGACAGCAATTTGTTTTACATTCATAGTAAAGATTTTACTGGCTCATATATTACTGTTTTCTTTGTATTTTTTGTTTTATTTTGTTTTTAAATAGAAAGTATTTCCTGCTTTGTTAATTTACAGATTTATTTGCTTTGTTAATTAACAGATGTGAATCTTAGTATCCCTCAAAGTAAAGAACTATAAAGATTCAGTATTACATGAGTTTAATGTGGAAACTGAACAGACATTGTGAGAATCTCCCACTATTAAGAACACTTGAAATTTTTCCTTTTAGAAATCTCATTTCCCTCAAGTGAACTTGCAACAATTGTGGCTTACATTGGGTTGAAATCCTAAATGTGTGACTGCTAAGCTACACAATCTACAAAATAAAAATAAAAAAATTAAGTATTTGGCCTCTGTCGTAAAGTTTTCTCTATGAATATTTTGGTTTCTAGTTAGATATACAATAATTCAGAAATGATAATTTGCCTGAAAAGTTTTATGTTTATCTCATTCATACCAGAAGTAAGTAATAAAAAGATAGACCCAATTTATTCATATAAATGACTTTTAAAATTCACTTTGCACAATTAATTGGGATGCTCTGCTCTAGTGTTTTGTTTTGTTTTGTTTCCTCAGTAAGCATAAGCAACTGTTTTTCTCACAGTCAGGCCTGGGGTGTTACGAATCACATAATTTAAATACTTTGCTTTTTTTTTCTTTTCTTTCCCCTGTTGTCACACTGTGATAACTCGAAGTGCTAATTGATTACATGATTTGAAACAGTGCATGTTCCATATCCTGTAGAGTGACAACATTAGAGGTCACAAACAAAGCAACTGATTTCAGGAATAAAAAAAAGACATATAGGCCACAAAATGAAATTAATGCTCATCAGTTTAAATGAAATGCTTCCAAAAATAATTATGAGTAGAATTGAACTAAAGTCAACAGTAGGTAATACCACATCATATAAAAACTTAAATTTGCACAATAGTTAGCATAGTTTTGAAAGTCATGGTTTTTCACAGGATAAAAGGAATATTTGAAAATCCAGAGAATTCATTGCAAGGTAATTCAATATTGAGTTACCCTGTTGCATTTTAAATAAAATTGTTTACAAATTCTATCCTGACTATGTGAAAACAGGCTGTTATTCTTGTATAAAGGCAGAATGTACAGAATTGGATATAGGTTGATTTCAGAACAACTTATGACCTGGTGGGAACTATTCTGCAGGAGAAATGGGTTCATAAATATTATTAGCATTATTCATAATCACTTACAACTCAGGTGTGAAGTTAATGTCTAGGCCTAGAGAGGTTCTCTGTGTTACTTCCCTGGATTTCAACCTTATGCTTCTGGTATTTCACCTCTAAAGACTCTGGACCTACATAAGATTTGTAAGCATCTCAAGTACAATCAAGAATGACAGGAGAAAAAGTATGTTTTTTTCCTCCCAATCAATATTTTTCTGAAGATTTGTGGGCTTTATTTTCATTGCTTTGCTGTCATTTCTTGAAATAATAGAGGTCATTGTTCATCAAATATTGACATGTTTTATCACAGCATTTGTCTCTCAGGAAAAAAACAGTATGATCACACTGATGGAGCCTACTGAACAAGGAAATCAGGATAAATAAGATTATTTCACTACCTAATGTGATATGGCTTATAGAGGATTAAACTTTCCTTTCAACCTATACATCTGAATGCCCACTTTCTTATCTTTACTAAGAATGAAAAAGAGTGAAGGGAGAGCTAATTTTTCCATCTGAATTTTAAAGGAAAGTTCAGTTTTTGTTAATTCAAGAGTACAACTTGATTTTTTTTTACTTTTATTATGAAGCCGTACAATTTAATTTAATGCCATATTTATCCAGGGTGTCACATACTGAGTTGTGGGAGAGACAGAATACAAGAGGATGTGGTGGTACAGTTACCCTCACTACCCAGAAGTGAGTAAACAATCACTGCCTTGTAGTGTCTAACTATTATTGTTTCTCCTCTGATTTCAGGGGATTGGGATCTAGATTCCTTGGTCATTCACTCTATTCTATACCTGATCCATTCTCCAAGCATTAGTCCTCCTGTCAAGTGTCCCAGTTAGACTTTACATAGAGTCATAGAGTCATAAAGCATTGCTCCCTCCCCAAAAGAGGTTATAGTCTGTTTTAGGAAATATGGGAATATATGTATATATGTACCTCACATACATATATATACATACACACATACATATACATAAATACATTTTTATTCCTTTATATTTATATGCTGTGTACATATAAATTTCAATAATAAAGGGCATACATTTATCTATGTAAGCACCGTAGTCAGTGACTGGGACTGTGTTCTCATAAAGTATATGCATTCAACTTATTCAATTGACTGAGCATCGACTATAATAGATTAGGTGTTGCAATGGAGAGGATAATCACATACTACTTTTGCCATCATGTAGTTTATAGTCTCACAGCTAGCACTTTGAGGGAAGACAGGAAGACAGACATACATACGCATAAGCACACATAGCACACATGTAAATTAAAATAACTTCAGAGGTACATTGTGTTAGAAGGTCATAAAATAGAATGTTTTGAGTTGGAAGCCATGAGTATCCATGAGAAAGTGAAAAATGAGCTGTAACACCAAGGATAAATTGGGGTCCATATGTCTGACTAGGTAGGAAGGAGAAGAGAAAATATAACAAGATGTGTGACAAGTGTAAAGGAAATAAGGCAGATGAGTGTGGCTGTTTTGGTTGGGCAATAAAGAAAAGAAAGAGTATAAAGTGTGATACGAGGCTGGCAAAATAGGTAGTGACTAGGTCATGCAGGCTCCCATAGTCATGTAATTGGCATGAGAAATTTACCTTATCTATTCTAAGACCAATGAAGATCATTTGAAGAAATAGTTTAGGCTAGGGAAAGGAAATGGTATGATCGGAGATGACTCTTTTTAAAGATAATATCCTATGGTGAAATGTGGGAAATTGATCAGTTTGGGAGATAATATACGGATTAGGAGCCGGGCTCTGGCGTGAGTGCTCCAAAAATCATGCTCAGCCTATAATCCCGTGCCTTTAGGAGGCTGAGGTGAGTGGATTGCCTGAGCCTGCGGGTTCGAGACCCGCCTGAGCAGTGATACCTCAACTCTACAATAAATCAAAAAATCAGTCGGGCATGGAAGCGCATGCCTGTAATTCCGGCTACTTGGAAGGCTGAGGCGGAAGGATCGCCAGAGCCCAGCAGGTCGAGGCTGCGGTGGCCGGGAGTGGCCACTGCGCTCCAGTCTGGGCGACAGAGTGAGACTCCAACTCAAAAAAAAAAAAAAAAAAAAAGGATTAGGGATAGAAGTTTAGAGACTCTTGAAACTTTTATTTAAAAAAATAGCGTGGACTAAATTGCTGGTAACAAAGTGTAGTATTTCCCTATGACTGTTGAAACAAATTATCACACATTTTGTTGCTTGAACAACAAAGGGGTATTCTATCACAGTCTCAAAGCCAGAAATCCAAAATCAGTTTAACTGAGTCAAAACCAGGTACCTATCTATCGACAGGGTCATACTTCTTTTGGAGACTCTGGGGAAAAATCCATTCCTTTCTTCTTCCAGCTTCCGGTAACTGCTGGCATTCCTTAATTTGTGGCTGCCTTCATAGTTCCATTGACTTTCCTTTTTGGTGCGTGTTTAATCTCCCTCTGCCCTCTACACATTAGATACATTTAATTAAATTTAAAACCCAACTAGATTTTTAAGGATTATCTTCCTATATCAAGATCCTGAACTTGACTATACCACATAACTGTCAGAATTAGCCAGTCCACAAAATGTGAAAGTACATCTTCCCAAAATGACACTAACTAAAACTCTGGCGTAAGGGCTCCAAAAATCACTCTCAGTTTTAATAAGACTCACGGAACTCACTGAAAGCTATTATATTTACAGTTTTGGTTTATTATAGGGAAAATATACAGTTAAAATCAGCCACAGGAAAAGACACTTAGCTCAGAGTCTTGGAACTTTCCAAATAAGAAG
This sequence comes from Carlito syrichta, assembly GCF_000164805.1. Classification (NCBI taxonomy): domain Eukaryota; kingdom Metazoa; phylum Chordata; class Mammalia; order Primates; family Tarsiidae; genus Carlito; species Carlito syrichta. The sequence goes on along the minus strand of NW_007245623.1, from coordinate 176,963 downwards.
CTATAATTTTCCTTAGAACATATTAACCTCCTGCATTAATGTATAACAATACTCATGAAGTATTGTCACCCAAGGAAGCTCACCCATATTTTGGTGTCCAGAAATTTGAATTCCAGCATTTTTGGTGCTCAAAAACTAGGGATACCCAAGTTTTGGTATTATTGCAAAGGCATAATAGACTGATTGATTGATTGATTACAGGGTCAGACTCAGTCCCCAGATCAACTGATACTGCATGAACCAAAGGTCCTATCCTAAGTCAAAGGATTGGTCTTTCTGGCATGGCCTGCCTGCTCTGTGTGACTATCAGATTTGATTAATTCTACACTGCCCCAAACAAAGAAACTCCTAGCAGGTAGGAAAAAAATTGATTACCTCTCAGAAGCCAAAGGCAAAGACCACACCTCTTTTGGGGGCAAAGCAGCATTCTTTCCTGCAGTAACACAGTTTTTTAGGATATAAGGCATAGATACCTTGAAAGAGGAGCATAATTTAGTCTAGTATATGGAGATCTAGTAACTCATCAAATTCTTATTTATTGTTTATTATATGTTAGGTCTTTTTAAAGATGAAAACCTAGATGGAGAGATATGAATAGAAGGTAGATATAAAATAGTCAAGAGTTAATAGTGTATCAGATATAAAATATAAGGGAGAAATAGATGTTAATGTTTCCTTCTTAGTTTCTAGATCTCCCTCTCCCCATTAAAAATAGATAGCACATATAAAGGGGAACTACATTTGAAGGGAAAGATTATTTATTCCATCCTGGACATTAAGTTTCTAAATGCCAATATCTATGTGACAACTGATTAAGAGAACCTCAAACCCTGTAGAGTTGACTAGGTCAGTGTGTCATTTTAACAGTATATTGCTTTTCCAATTAATATCTACCCTTTATTGACTGTTCTGCAATAATGTAGATAGGTCTTGTATTCCTTTGCCAGCTAGATTAATGGCAATTTTTGTCATTAGACGGCTCTGGAAGAAAACTGGAATAGGAAGGAGTTTCTCCATCTAGCTCAAGCATTCTTTCTTAACAAGTGGCTAAAGTAGATAACTCCTGAAGTGTCATTCCATTCTGCAGAACAAGGAGATCAACAATGCCAAACATCTTACTCGGGTAGACTTTTAAGCAAACATTTCTTCCTCTTTTTTCTTTGAGTCAGAGTCTCATTCTGTCACCCAGGCTCATGACCATTGGCCTCAGGAGGTCCTTCTGCCTCAGCCTTCTAAGAAGCTGAAAATACAAGCGTGTACCACCACGCCCTACTAATTTTTTGATTTATTGTGAAGACCAGTTGCTCAGGCTGTTCTGAAACCCCTGAGCTCAGGCAATCCTCTCGCCTCTGCCTCCCAAAGTACTGGGATTACACACCCTGCCATTAAACAAACTTTTCAATCAATTCTGATGATGCCACCTCACTTAGACTCTTGTTCTGACACCCCAGATGACAGAGTTCTGCCAAGGTTCAGCAACTGTAGCATGGTGCAGTATCTCAGAAAACACAACTCCAGTCCTCTTATGATGAGTAACATAGTTTTTGCTATTGTTAATAATGCTATAGTAAACATGCAGGTATCTTTTACATAGAGTGCTTTGAGTTCCTCTGGGTATATTCCCAGTAGGGGGATTGTGGGGTCATATGGAAGATCAATTTTTAGATCTTTTAGGAATTGCTACACTGTTTTCCAGATATTGTACTAGTTTACACTCCCACCAACAGTGTAGAGGTGTTTTCTTTCCCCTCCCCACCCCCTGCATCCTCTACAGCATCTGTTGTTTTTTGAGTTATTGATGAAGGCCATCCTGCCTGGAGTTACGTAGTATCTCAGTGTGGTTTTCATTTGCATTTCTTTGATGAATAGTGAGGCTGAGCATTTTTTCATGTATTTGTTGGCTGCTCTTATGTCTTCTTTTGAGAAGTGTCTATTCATATTTTTTGCACATTTTGTAATGGGTCTGCTTGTTTTTTTCTTTTTGGCACGTTTGAGTTCCTTATAGATCCTAGATGTTAGGCCTTTGTCAGATATACAGTTGGAAAATATTTTTCCCATTCTGTGGGCTGTCTCCCCACTTTCTTATTATGCAGTCATAAAGAAGGACAAAATTATGAACTTGAAGAAACTTGGATAGACTTAGGGTCTATAATACTGAGTAATCTATCACAGAAACAGAGAACTGAGTACCACATGTTCTCACCCATAAGTGGACCTTGAACAACTATCATAATGCTATAAGAAAGGGATTGACAGTAGTGGGAAACTGACAGGTGGAGGGGGTGGGATTGGCAGTAGTGGGAAACTGCCGGGGGAGGAGGCATACCTCATCAACAAGGGTACCTGCATAATGAACATTTGTATACCTAACCTTGAATTGTACTCTACATCTTTAAAATAAATGTTTTAATATCAATTCAGTCAAAAGAAAAAAAAAGAAAACACACCTCCATTCAGTAAGCCACAGTTGAGTCTTCTGCAAAAAAATCTAGATCTTCGCCAAAGGGAAAAATTAATGCTGATAGACCAAGTAGGAGAATGGTTAAAAATATTTATGTCATTTAATTACAAGGAAATTGTCAATGATTTTCAGAAAAGATATTTGGTAGAGAAGTGGATAGATGCCAGATTGGAGCCAATTTAGAAGAAAGAGGCAGGAAAGTCAAAAAAATGCTACAAATCAATTTGTGAAAGAAGGGAAGAGAAAGGGAGGAGTTGAATGATTTTTCCACCACACCATACAGCTTTACGTTTGTCTCTGCAGTTCTAACCTTAAGGTTCCCTATTTTTTTAGAATTTTCCAAGGTCAGATCTCAAGATGTCAGTGAGGCAGCCCTGGGATACATCTGAGGTCATCAACCCTGCAAGATAAACTTCTGCAGGAGGCAACTCAGCATAGAGCATAGGTCCCCAGCATTCCCCTAGCCACCAGTCAGAAAACAGTCTAAGAATTCCAAGAATAGGAAGATAACATTTGAAAGCCCATTAGGGTTTCATTTTCATTAGTAAAAATGAAGCTGTGGGGAACATCTCAATATAAACAAATGATAGTTCTGTTAAATTAGCTATCATTCAACAATAACAGATCCACTCTTTTATTTGGCAAGCAATAGTGACAGTTCTGTTTTCCTAGATTATCTCTCTTATTAACTGAAGTGGTTTACTTCCTTAGCACTAGTTCACTTAATCTTCCAACTTGAATAAACTCAAACTATTTGTAATAGTTTATGTACATATATATTTCTTGTGATCTCCAAACCCTGTTAATCTGAGCTTTATTTATTTTGGAAGAGTGACCTTTATGATTGCTAAAGGTTGCAAACTGTCACTTGTCACTTTCTTATGGCAGTAAATTAGCATTTAATAGCCAAAAGTCACAAGCACAAGGAAATGTAGATGTTTGACAGCTGATGATACGGGCATGGTTAGGAATGACTTTAGAAAGAGAATATATTCAGTTCAAGAATGGGGATCATGTTGAAGAAACATGCCCCAGGTGTGTATAAGAAGGTAGTATAAGGAAGGAAACTTGAAAGTAGATGGTTAATGGAAGTTGGTCACATATTATGTTATAATAGTAGTAGTGCCATGGTTTAAATGTGTCCCCTTCAAAATTTAAGTGTTGCCAATGAGATCATCTTTAACAGGTAATTAAGTCATGAAAATTCCTATCATGACTAAGACTAAGCATTTGGACCATTTGCCCTTTTCCCATGTGAGGACAGTCTTCCTTCCCTTTGGAGGATGCAGCAACAAGGTGCCATCTTGGAAGCAGATAGCAGTCCTCACCAAACAACTGAATCTGCTGGCACCTTGATTTTGCATTCCCTGGTTTCCAGGGAAAATAAATTTATGTTTTATAAATTACTGTGTCTGTGATATTATGCTAACATAGCAGAAAACTGACAAAGATAATGAGTAGTAACACTAATTTTCATAATGTTGATATTAGTCCTCTGTCATCAAGTATCATGTGCTGTGGTGCCCTTTGCAAGATAATCTTATTTGAGGACATAGAGTCCACAAAGTTCATTTTATATACTGGGAAAATTATTTAACTTCCTTGACCATCAGTTTATAAATATCCAAAATGTGTCTAAGGTCATAAAGCTGGTTTCTATCAGTAGACACAGATTTTAAATGCAAGTCCAGCAGACTCTTTAGAGTTAACTGTGAGTCATCATGAAGTATTCAGATTGAAAATAAGGGCATAACATATGCTTTCTTTAAGTGATAGTAAATGAATTTTTGTACGACTCAGTACCAAAACAGTGAAGCAACTTTCTGTAAATTTTCCCATTTGCAAATTGAAGAATTTGGACTAGGTGATTTCTCTGGTCTTTCCAGACTTAGCATTGCACCGTTCTCATTGCCACAAGCTTTTGTAGAGAGGCTTCTCTATTATTTCCTTGCACTGTTATATCAGCCAAAGCGAACTGTAAATAGCTCTTTTCATCTGTAGACCATAACAAATACATAAAGGACGTGGGGCAGCATTGTTGCTGACAGTGTCTCTGATTCTATAGAAATAGAGGGATGTGTGAGATTCACAGTCAGAACCAAACTTTCTCTCACATCCCTGGATTCTGCAGATTGTTTCTAACCAGTGAATATATAAACTGAAAAATATCCGCAGATATTACACAGCATCAGTTCCTAAATTCTGTTGCTACAAAAACTTTGTTTTTTTCATCTTGAGTTATTATTTCATGGCTTCGAGCACAAAAAACCACCAAGTTATCAACCAACATGTGAAAAAGGAAGGTGTTAGCAGGCATTCTTTATACTTCTTCTCTGTGACTTTGGCCTCTCAAGAAGGTGGAGTAAGCTGGAAGTAGTAGTAGACTATGATGGGCTCTAAAATTCATTTTCAACTAACAATCACTGCCAATATATAAAACCTGTTATTTTCCAGGCACACTGTTATTGCACGAATACTGAATGGGAGAGGAGTAGAGTAATGGGAATCTACTAGCAATGATTTATTTACAGAGGCCTACAACTAGGCCGGGGGGGAAAACAACCCAAGCAATTTTCAAACACACGTACTTGAACTTACATATTTATAAAAAACCTTAATTCCTTTGCATTTTCCATCCAGTGCTGCTCCACCACCTAGGTGATGCTCTCAAATTAGAACTATCCATCTAATTCCTTGTCCATCTAATTCTTAAGTGCTCACTATTCTTTTCTTACTATAACTCTAATGCTACTTTTTCTTCTTTCAAATGTTTGCAAATAAAACTTACTTTTGAGATAAAACTGAAAACACATTAATGTTTTGAGTCACCAACTGCTGATAAACCAAACATTTTCCTCTTTGTTCTTTTACTTTTGTTTTTAATATTTGTTTTCTTTTTTTTTCTTTTAATGGGTGTTTATTTAATTTTTGCAAGCCTCTTTTCTATTTGTAAAGTTCACTAATTTCAAAAATTTATTTCGAATTTTATTTCACTCTCAGTTAAAAATTGCTCAGTCATAAAGGCCGTATATTTACTGTTGGTGAAACAAAATAAAGGAATTAGGAACACAGAACATTAAACTATACTTTGCAGGCAAAACATAATAGATCTTTTCCTCCAGTCTTTGTATGTTAAATATTTAAATGTAAAATCAAAGGTTTTCTTCTGTAAGTGACTCATGTATGATTAACCCAAACCTGTGCAATTTTGCCTTTTTAAAATTATATTTCTATGGATAGTTAGAGATATTATGCATATTCAGATTTGTTTTTGTTTTTGTTATTTCTGCAGAAGATCATTTCTGGCTAGGAATATGCTAAATAGTGAGCCAAATTTTCAGTTGCCTATTTTGGTTTAATTCACCAATTTCCTTAAACTATAAAGGTGCATTCTATTCCCACAGAGGCGTGGACCTTAGGTAGGCCATGGGGGGCTTGACAAACCTGTGCATTATTTTTCAGCAACTGACTTTTCTAGACTGTACCTGGTAGTTTCTCAGTCTGGGAGACAGTTAAGTAGCAGGAGTTCTCCCACAACTGCAGGTTATTTTATTTTCTTGCTTTTTCTGCTTTGGTTTGTCAAAGTATTTTTTAAAAGTTTATTCTCTTGAAACATGTGTTGTGGACTTTTGATTAGATGGCAGATGGACACAGATAACACAGACATTTAAACTGGATCATTCTCACAAACCTATTTAGCTCTGTCCTCCACTTCTTCTCTTCCTCCACTTCAATACCCACAAAGCCACTTTGCAACTACTTGTGACACTATATTTTCTTTACTCTCCTCCAGCGAAGAATTGGTGATTTCATAAGCAAGGTCCTTTAACTACCAGTCCAAGAATGTAGAATTTAGGACAGATCAGTTGTGAATTGAATAATTATTTTCCATTTGTTCTTCTTAAGAGATGTGTTGACTCTGAAAATAGCTATTAAAACTCTTTAATTTAGCTGCCATTGAGTCTTAACAAACAATAATCTATAAAAAGAGAAAGTGGTGGTAATATATTCCCATTTAATTATTTTAAAAATTTCAATGGTGGGTAACTAGCTCCTGCTTTGTAGTTCCACTCAGTCAGATTTCTATCATTTCTTACTCCATGGTGTGTTCAGGTCTTCTTAGAGTATTCGGTTAATGGTGGTGGAAATTCAAGTTCAGGGGCAGTAAGTGAATTTGCCAAAGTTGCACCACAAGATAGTAACCTGTATCTCAGGTGAGATATTTCTTAAATATCTGATGTTATTTTTTATTGAACAGAAATAAAATGAATCTAACTAGTGACAAAGCTTGGATTTCAACCCCGGCCTGAGATAACTGACTAGAAAGTCTAGATAAGGAATTATTTCTCTAGTTACATAATTTAAAAAGCTAGTATGAAATAGTTCCAACTTTATCTGTCTGAGCCCTGAACCCATTTGGGACATCTACCATGTGAAATTCCACCTGTGACTTTGGACATAAGCAATTTTTATTGTTAAATATGAATTTAGGTTTGTATCAAATTATTTTATATAGCTCTGCTACTATTTACTAATAATGGAAAATACTGCCCTGGCATTGAAATGTTTAAGAAGTTTAAGCATTAAAATAATGATAAAATGAAGAAAGATAGTAGTTATTTAATTACTAATCCCTTCTGAGTGTTTACTAGATTGCAAATGCTTTAAAATCTTTCAACAGCCCTTAGATGCTAACTCTATTATTATCATCTCCTTTTTATTGATGAAGAAACTGAGACTTAAAGTTTAAATCATTTAAGATCTGAGTCTTTAAGAAGTTAATTAATTACTCATGATCACCTGTTGATAGCTGATGGAGCCAAGATTTAAAAATAGGCATTTTAACCCCAGAGACAACAGGCTTAATCACTCTACCACATTATTTCCTTAGGTTTTACTCCCAGAAGATCGGTTGATGTTATTTTTAAAATAGTGACCAGAGCACATGGAAGTGCACACACGTATGTGTGTGAGCAGGTGTGTGAGTCTTTGAGGGACTATTTCCAAAGTCTGAGCCTGTGTCTGTTAAGTAGTGACCCATCTTTGGTCCCCTGTGGTGGTTGCAGACTAAGGACAAATTCATCAGGATCTATTAGCAGATATGGTAGTCTTTGGTGAAACTTACTCTGAGCTTAGCTTAGCATTTTGATTCAAATGCAACTCTTTCAGCTCTCCAACATCAATGATCCTGGTTCTCAGGCCTTCACACTCAAACCAGGACTTACAGAACTGACTGTCAATTCTCAGTACTTTGGAACCAGACTGAGACATTCACCATTTGCTCCACTGGTTCTCAAGCCTTTGGACTTGGAATAAATTGCACCATCAGCTTTCCTGGCTTTCCAGCAACACCGTGAGTTCTCAGATTCCATGATGGCAATTTACATGAATTATAATATATAAATTATAATTTATATACATATATACTTACAGATATATAGACGTATAGATCTAAATTTGGCTATAAAATATATGAATTTAATTGAATACAACCTAGTTTTCATTATGTCATAACAGAACAGAGTCCAAATGATATAGAAATATGTAAATATGAATGATGCAAAAATATGTCAATGTTAAAAATAAGTTTAAAAATACGTTAATAAATGCTGCAACATGAGCATGTTTTTGAACACAAAATAGAAATAAAGATAAGTAATTTGGCCGGGCTCGGTGGCTCAGCCTGTAATCCTGTGCTTTGGGAGGCCAAGGTGAGTGA